>NW_026623492.1:236611-289665 GCF_030028575.1 Malurus melanocephalus | reverse complement strand
GTACCCCCTTGTCTCTTTTGAGCTGGAGAGCCCAGAGTTGGGCACAGCACTCCAGGTGTGGCCTCACCAGGCAGAGCAGAGGGCAGGATCCCTCCCTGTCCCACTGGCAGCATTCCCAGTGACCCCAGCAGGGCACTGGGRCACTCACTGCTGGCCCATGTTCCTCCTGGGCCTTTCCCACTGTAGCTTCATGGGGTTATTCCTCCCCAGGTGCAGCATTTGGCATCTCCTTTTGTTAAACTGCATGAGGCTCCTGCTGCCCTCCTTCTCCGGCCATTTAAATAAAATTGTTAAAACACTTAATTTGAAAAACACAAGGCAATAGTAAGAATGTCTAGATTAAAAGGTACAATAAGGTGTGGAAATGCTATCTTTTCCTTCAAGAAACCATGGAGAATGAAGAATTCAAATTTTCTCTCTTCTCAAAGATGAAATGAAGGGGTATGGGATCCAGTTGTATTCTTGGCAGGGTGAAACAAAACAATCATACTAGTACATCACTGGTCCCTTTTATCCTACTCCTGACTTTGAGAGGTTTTTTCCACCTCACCTTTGTCCTTCAGAAGGTACAGATATCTTTAAATTTGTTGTCTTGATTTGGTTTGCTTTTTACCCTACAATCTAGGACATTCCTTTTTCATTGATAAAGATTTTTAGTGAGAGGTTCAAATAAGAGATTTAGCCCCACCCATCAGATGTACCTTCTCTTTTCAGATTCTCTCATTCTTTTATCCTTTTGCAGGTGCAATCTATACAGATTAATACTGAGAAATGCTATGTACAACAGTGATTTTATAGCATCTGCATTGTTCTGTAGTCTATACCCTGTAGTGAATTATCAAACTAGGCTTGGAGTCTATCATTTATTTGTAGGTTTAAATTTCATGAAAACAAACCTGAATGTTAGCAACTGACATTTTAAAGCTTTGTTATAAGTACTGAATTATTTATACAGGCTTAAGGTAAACCCAAACCTTTTTCTAAATCATATAATCATAGAATCATGGAATRTTAAGGGTTGGAAGTGACCTGAGAGACCATCTAGACTAGTCCCAGCCCCCCTGCCATGGGCAGGGACACCTTTCTCTATATCAGGTTACTCCAGGCCTTTGCCAACCTAAAAAATAAACATCTACCTGGAATATTGCTCTGCATCTCTAGAATGTTCTTTTTTTTTTCAAAAAAGTCTCATTTTTTTTCAAAAAAATCAAATTTCAAAGTTGATTTCTGGAAAGCGTTTAGATAATGTATAGAAGTCACTGACTAAAAATTTGGCATTCATCACATGAAAACACATACTTGATGATCTCTCACTGAAARATAATAACTTTCCTAGAGAGCTACAAGACAATTTATTATCTGTATTCCAAAAATGTTACACGTGAGTATTAAGAAGCCTTCAGCCTGTGCAACAACCTCATCATAGGAAACTGTATCACTTAGCACATGCAAATGTACTGTATCAGTTTGGAATGACTTGCAACTGACTTTTGATTTTGTATTGGAGCTGCAAGGAGAATATTGCAACTGACAGTAAGGAAAAAAAAAATCAAAATCGCCTTATCATGGTATCTTGAAGTTCATTTAGTTGCATTGCTTGTCTGTCTTGTCAGAACCTTGTTGTTGTTTAGGTAGTATGTAAAAAAATTCCAAATACTTTAAGAAAGGCATGAGAGAGAGCAAATTTTAAAAAGGAGGGGAAGAAGGGAAAACCCATGAAGTATTTTTGGTCACTAAAAGCAGATACTGAAGCAAAAAAATAATTTTATTTTTTCAATAACATTTTCTCTTMATTTTTACATACTCTGTACAAGTTTTATACATTCAACAGGGTGACTGAAATCATTAATAGGGGGATTAGGGTAAAAAAYTAGGATTAAATATTTCACAACAGTGAAAAGGAATAGTTCTTTGTTAGATTAAAGGATAGTCAATGACACTTGTAACAAAAATGTATTAACATTTGRGGATTAATTATAAGTTGTATTTAATGTTTTAAAATGTTTGAAAAACAGTTTGTACAGTAGAGTGCATAGAAAGTAGGCATACTCCTGCAGGGGATTTCAGCTTAGTGCCACAATATTGTATTACGATATCAGACAGCATGTTAAAATGAAGATACTCAAAAATAAGTCTGCATTGTCTGCTTTTATTGTTTTAATTGAACAAAAAAAAAAAAAGAAAAACACAGAGCCATAAAAAATGGTCCCATTAAAAGGTATTTTTTTTAAATGGAAGCTTTTTACAAAAGATTTTTAAAAATACACGTTTTAGTCTGACAGTGTCCCTTTCAGCCTGTAACATCCAGCAAAAAAGCTTCTTACACCTACACATCCTTCACACTGCCCTGAAGGGTGGCAGTTAATAAGATGACTAGATCTCCATTTGCAAAAATAATTTTTCTCCCACTTTTGATGTCCAGTACTTTCAGAGAAAGGAATAGTCTATATGATTAAAATATTACATTCTACTTCTCTTCACCAGGAAGAACGGACTATAAAAAAAATTCAGAGAACATTATTCTTTTCACAGTGGGCTACAAAGAAAAAAATAAAAGTGATCTCCACAAGTCATACAAAATAATACAAATAGCTTGTATCTTAAACACATTTAATTCAATAAACCTACTGTAAGTTACAACAAAAAACTCCTTCTAGCTGTAAGAGAGGCCAAGCATCTATTCAGGGTAATGGCTGCCTTATCAAGCAATCAGATAATATTAAATCCCATTGCTAGAAGCATTCAAATTTTTYCTCAGAGAAACTCAAAACAGTTTTTGGTGTGTATAACAAACGTGTATATAAAAGTCAGATCACCCTGTATTTGCTGCATGAAGAAAATTTTAATGTGTGGACAGATGCAAATCTAAAAAATWTGTGTTTATTATTGAGGATTACCCAGCCTTTAAGGAGTTATTTCATGGCATTGGGCTGCAATGCTTATCTAATTTTAATGTGGTGAAACACTTTGGTAAGGTCAACAATAAGAACTGGTTGGATGCCTCTGTTTTTTCTTATGAATGTATCTGACAGTATTTTACCTTTCCCCTACTGCAAGAGAAAAACAGCAAAGATCTGTATTTTCACCGATTTCTCTGGCATCCTCAGGTGATCTAGCAATGTGAATTAATTATGCAGATTGCATATTCTCAGTGGTGTATCTTTATTCTAAATCACTGACCAGATTATAGTAAAATTTTGTGTTTTGACCTAAAAGGTACTTTTCTGAGGCCCTTATTTTCCCCCTTCATTTTGTTACTACCACTTCTAGTTATTAGGTCAGTGCTTTCAGTCACAAAAAAAMCTACCATTTTTTAGGTGGAGAAAACAACCATTAAATGTGACAAGATATGTCTTCATCACCCATATTATGTTATTGATTTGTTCGTCAGAATAGTGGCAGGGTTTTCTTGTAACAATTTTACACACAGTGTTAACTAGAACTTAAAATGTCAAGTGACAGCCCAAGATATATATATACAGTATCAGAGRCTGTCTTTGAGTTGTCCCTTAGAGCTAAACAACACATTATGGTTAATGAAATTTGGCAGATTAGCCTTTACAGAGAAAGCTTTCTTTAATGGTAGCTGGTTTCAGTGTTAATTTTCGAATCCATGGCTTTCTGAATCTGAACCCATTTTTGTCTAGAATAGAAACCAAAATATCATGTTACTAAGTTTGGAAGAAATACAAGATTCTTGTGTCCTCTAGAGCTACCCTCCTTTAACTGGTGAACACCTAGGAGAAAGGTGCAAGGCAAGCCTAGCTTCCTTAAGAAATGTGGGAAACTCATTGTCCTGACACGCCTTTCTGGGGTTCAGCAGAGTTAGAAAGGGATATGCTTTTACCTTGCTGTTTCAGGGATGGTCACTTTCCCAGGTCTGCCTTCATTCCTTCTCCTGAAAAGAGCTGCTGGGTAGGAGAAAACAGCATCTTCCATACTTTTTGCATCACCTGTTGCATGTACAAAAGTGTTTCTTCACCTTTCCCACGTCCTGCTTTCCTAAACAAATTCATTAATCCCATGATTTTTCAAGAAATACTCAATTTTCTGTAACATTTCTGAAATTACTGGTGAGAAATAAATTTGTCTGGCTTTGTTAGGCTGAAATCTAAGATGATGGAGAAGAGAGAGATGGGTTTAAACCATGTGTGAAAYTCAGAATTGCCTGCAAAAATGTTATACCATACAAATAAATTCTTCAGTCCCTTTGGTAGTTTGTTACTGATAAATTTTACAGTCACAAAAAAACTAAATTGAAGAATTATGTCTAAACTTGGGTCATTTAGTGCTTCCCTTTTCATTGTGTTGTAAAAATGTCCTTCTCTTCAGCTTTAAGTTTGCAGTTATCTTGAGTCTCCCACACATGTGCTAGATTTCACTGCCAAAAGACCATGAATGGTGGAGAAATGTCTACAGCTGGTCTGTATTGTACACATACTGCTTACCTAAAAGATGTAAAACAGACATAACTTCTACTTTTAATGGATATGTCTAAATTAGACATAGACTTTTTACTTTATATGTATTCCCATGATGAAATAACAGTGGCATGCAATTAATTCACAAATTTCAGCTTCTTTCTTTAAAATAATATGAAAAAGATATTTTAACAATTCAGACATARTGTAAAAAATTCCAGATGTTTACTCTGGCTTGTTGTGAGGCAATAGCCTACATCATGCTGGCTTTTTAAAGAGGACTTTACATCATGCATTATCTTAGTCATTGTAGGAACTGGGATAGTTAAAGAAAAATAGGTAAACAAGTCTATACATCTTCCTTAAGTTTTCTAAAGAGAATGTAGAGTCACTGAGTTGGTTTGATAAAGACTTTCCATCATTAATTAATACATTACTCCAAAAGGAAGACTTTAACACAGGTTTAGCATCTTGTTGTAAACAATGTTGGACAGTGCAGAAAGTGTCTGGATTCTCCTTGTGATTGCTGTACTGTTTAAGGATTTMTCTTCTCTGAGTCATAAGAGAAATACAGAATTTGTACAGTAAAACAATTTTCCTCTGATTGCTTGAGCCTTTTTTATTTAATGGATGCAGGCATATAGTTTAGATGAAACCTGTTTAAAATATTACATTACATTGCACATCTCTCAGGTCTGGTGGTAGTCCAGCTGCAGAAGAGCTATTTTCTTTGGCATATCATAAAAGAATGAGTCCTTTTCATACTGCTTTTCTTTGGTTTTTGATGATAGTGAGCATTGAACTATCCTTCGAAGTACATCTTGACTTATAATTTAAATGCAGTGCTTAGTTTATTCACCAGGGGTCATCAAAGGTCTGGATTTTCTTCTAATGAGGTGACCTGAATGATAACATTTCAGCGCTTTCTTCAGGACTTGGCATTAGGAAATGTTCATGTACCCTCTTACAGCTCTATTGCTCAGTCTCTTATAACWATAGAATGTATTCTGAAGACTTGCTTAAAATATTTAAGACCACAGTGTTTTCTTAGGCAGAAAGCTTAGTCCAAGGGTCTTTTTTATGCACTATTTTTCTGTTCATGAATAGTTCAAATGAAATTATTAACAAATGTAGGAGCCRCAACTGTTTTTGTCCCTTGCAAAAAGTAAATATGGGGTAAAGCGGCAAAACCTGGATTAGATACAAATCCGGTCTTGCTCTGAATTCTGGACTGTTTTGACAGCAGACAAATCACTTTTCAGATCTGACTGCATTATAATGTTTCACAAAGGCAGCAGCAAGGAAGAAAGCAGATACGTATTTGTCTAATGAAACCCTTYCAGTAACCACTTTTACAGCATTGGGTCAAATGTGTGCTCTGGGGATAAACAATGCAGTGTAACATCACTATGACTCATGTTATCTGTAGGCCTGTGTCACTAAACACTACAGAAGAAGTACATACGGTCCTGAACCAAATTTTAAAAAAGTGATCATGAATTCATCTGATCATGAATTATCAGATTGAGTATGTTCTCCATCAGCTTCAGAGATTTTTGGACATAAAAGGGAAACAGTTTCACTCACTTTGCCAGGCATTTTARGAGCTATTTCCTAATTCAAGCCTGACTGTAACAGTCAGTGAGAGCCAAATTCTGGTGGGAACAGCAAAACCAGCAGTTTCAGCTCAGACTGAGTCTGAGGTGCTTTTCTCACTGTTTCTGCTAGTGAATAATGGCAGTTTCCTACCCTAAGAGTCTGTTGCACAGAAGATTATTTCTAAAAGGCTGAGATAGTCAGGTAGTGTAATTAAAGCACATGTATTAGAATGTTGGGCAGATAAATTACTCCAACAGACGACAGCTCAGACAGTAATAAATGTCCTGGCATTACTCTGTCATGCCTAAAAGTCCACATAACGACTACTCAAAACTTCGTTATTGCTTCCCATGGTAGCAGTATTTAGTGATCCCCTGATTTCCATTGGATTAGACACCAGACCTGTGACACATGGATTTGTCTCTTTTCAGAGGACCTGTGTCCTCTATAAAGTGTACCTTCCCCCAAGACAKTAGCCACCTGCAAAATTTCCACAGTTCTAAAACATTCAGCTTCATAGGCAGTAAATCACTATTTCTGTTTCATGCTTGCACTATTCTGTATCCTGGAATAGATGCACTCGTATTAAAATTTATCCTATGATGAGAATTTTTCTCTATAGGCTTTCTGTTTCTAAAGGCAAACTTCATTCATGCTGCATCCTGACAGTGAGTCACTAGAGCACTGCTTTGTTTTCTCTTCTTTGCCCTATTTTAAGTGCATCTGCAAGAGCTATTATCATTGGTACCTGTGTCACATTTGTCTAAAACTGACCAAAGGCATTCAATAATGCTCAGGGGAGACTTGACTGACACAAACATTTAGAGATAGCTAAGTTCTGAAAGTAAAACTATTATCGCTTTCACTCCAGAAAAAATGCCTTAAGGAAGACATCTAACACAGCTACACCACCGCCTGAACAAGAATTTTTGCTCTCATCTTATTTGCACATCTGTGCTCTCGTTTGTAACATGTTCATGACAATTGAACCATATAAATGCTTGCCGCTTTAGATTTCTTATGTCCTTATCTGGGTCTTTATACAAATTTTTTACTACATATATTGCTAAAATCTTCAAATGCTTTTATGATAAGAAGTTTGATAGAAGAAATTTTTAAAATAAATTAAGTGTAAGATAAGAGAGCCATGTGTAAAAGAATAGTTAAAATATGGAAAAAACAAAAACTATTCTTTGTTAACACAGTTTCCATATATTCTGTATATTCTGTAAGTTACCTTATGGTCTTTTTTAAAATCTCAAAAAGATTACATATTCTAACATACTCTGTTTTACCAAGAATACATACCTGACTTACCGAGATGGTCATGATGGGCTGAAGGTAACCACACAGAAAATGTAAATATTTTGGCTGAGATTAATGCAGCAGTATTGATTTAGACATTCCTAAATCAATAAAGGATTTTTAGGTCTGTATAATTAATAATATTAACTGTTTATTTCTGAAAAGCATCTATTTAATAGATTAGGCCAAGAGAAAGGGAGTTGAAGTACAAACAGTAGTGAGTGAAGTACCAAAATTGATACGCTTCTTTTTTGAGACCAATTTCAATACCTTTTCCAATGGATAATCTCTTTGTTGGAAGGACACGAAAGGTAATTTAAATTAAAAATTAGAGATTTCCTGATTAAAATTTCATTTAGTATGAAATGTGTGTCGTGAGAGATATAAGCAAGAAAGTGTTCAGCAAATACAGTCTCTGTGACTGAGTAGCATGTCACGAATTACACTCAGTGTGCACAAGGACATACTAAGAATTTCCAGTTTTCCATCTCTGTTTTGATCTTTACCTGTACTGAATTTTAATGTACATTCAATGCCTTTCATAATTCAGAGCTTGTGGTCGCCTTCTTTGATGTTGTTGATAGACAATCACATCTTTGTAAGCTGAAGKGTTTTCAACAATAACACTGAGAGAAGATTAGTGGAATCCTCCAAAATCACACCCAGAAAAAATGTTTTGCCAGCAGTCTCTTACCTGGCTGTAACTCACAAATTTCAGAATTGTTACTTGGCAACACTGAGGAAAATACTCAAGTGGTGTCAATACTCCTTATACTCCTGTCAAACAATTTTGCCTCTTGAGGAAAAATTATAGCAAGTACATATCTGAAGCCTCTCATAGCTAACTTTTTGTAAGCAGGCCTTGCTCAGCTCCTGTATGAAAAGTAATCAATTTACTTTTTTGCAACTTTCAGTTGTGGCAATTGGGATAGGCAGAAGACCATGAGCTACTGGTGCATCTGCACTCTTGTCAGATCTTTGCCTGTTCATTTTACATGCTAAGAACTCCTACAGATAGCAAACAGATATGCATTCATTCCAGGCTGCAGAATCAGGCTCACTAAGTTTACCATAGTGTCAGTTGTCAGGGAAACCAAAGCTGTATTCTATCATTTAACAGTTATGTCTGTCAAACTTGGGCTATGCTGTCTGATTCCTTCTGCTGGACCTAAGAAAGCTTAAACTAACTTCTTACAGATACATACTGGGGAAAAATATTTGTCAGAATCAGACATACAATGGACAATACTGTTCCTCTGAGCCTAGCTGCATAATGTTCTTGACAGTTATTATCATTGAAGTACTCCCTTCTCATCTTATTTTATATTCAATTTAGTAGAGAGTGGCAACTATTGGAAAAAAAAAATTCTTTTAGCAAAGAGAGAACTTCATATTACTCTTTGGAACCATCTTTGAGACAAATAACTTGGAAAAACAAATTCAATTTCTATCTACCTCTCATAATYATCTTAAACACTGTAAAGATCACCAAAGGATTTTGGCCCCTATGGCAAAATGTATGAAAAAGCTGTAACCATTAAAACCCAAATGTATACCCACAGGGGATATGCTTGGGTGTTCCCACATATAGCTGAACATGTATGAACCCACTGAACTCTATGCCCCCACTAACGAGAAGACCAGAAGAGGACTAATAGGAACACCACTGGATTCACAGGGGTAGTGATTAACTTTCTGCTTACTCTGTCTCTCATTCTTTCCTTTCCCACTCCACCCCTTCTCTCTTTTTTACTTCCTTCTCTTTCCACCTAACGTTTACTGTTAAATAAATTCTGTACCATTGATTTGGCATGTGGTCCTGTTTGCACATTAATTTGGGCAGAGGCATCTCTCTGATCATCAGACCATAACACTGTCTGAGGAGATAGGCAACCTATCAAGTCAAGGCAACATATCATTAACACCAATATGGACATTGACAAAACATTCCCAATTTACAAACACACAGGTAATCTGGGTTTTGGCTGTGGGGGCAGGAGTGTGTCTGCTTTTTTGTTGCTGTGGGACTTCTTGTTTCCTGACAGACAGCAGTTTGTTTTTGCTTGCCTTTACTTTATGAAACTGTAAAAGAGTCAAAAGTACACAAGTGTTTTGCTATTGGTGTTATGTATTAAAATGTATTAGATTGCAACAATGGAATATGTTGTAGACTGCATTAAATATGGAGTGTAATAATACTGGACTTGACAATTTAAAATATGAGAATGTACTGTAACATCCTTTGCCATCTTTGGAATAGATGCAATTGGTTCAGTATTCACTTTTTTCTTCAAATTATTTGGAAGACTTTTTTTCAAGTTGAGTAACATTTATGTCCTCTCATAAATGTTTGTACTAGTAYGTAATTCCCTGTGCACTCCCCAGAGTAAAAATGCTTCTGTGCTGGAAAAGGGAAGAAAAGTGGTAAGAAAATTATGATAGTAACAGTGAATACTTGCTATGATTCTATGATTCCTCCTGATTGAACAAGTGTTACAGTATACCTTCCCATGCCTTGCAGAAGAGAAATACTGCAACTGMAATTGCAATGCAGAAAGAATACTGCTATTCTTTAGATGCTTTTCCTTACTTTTTCCTTTTCATTAGAATGTTATTGCTTTCTTAGTTGAAGCCCCATTTAGACATCAAATTTTACATTGATTTTAAGGCTGTTGTTGTGCTTGATTGCTATTAAAAAGTGGCTTTGAATTATTCAACATTACTTTTCATAGAAGTGAAGGTTGATTTTTGCATTTTTGTTTGGTTTGTGTTTTGTTTGTTTGTTTGTGTTTTTCTTGGGAGGTGGGTTTTTAAAAATTTTATTTTTAACCCTGGAGGGGAAAAAAACCATAATTGTAAGGAAACTGCATAGAAACAGTCTCTAAATTAATTGCTGGAATTCTATGCAAATATGTAAAAGAAAAATTTGAGGGAGTTTCTTTGGACAAGTGTGAAAGCCTCATAAAGAAAAAGAGTAAGTTTACTTTTTAAAAATAATTGACTCTCTAGGCTATTATCCTTGTAAATGAATGGACTGTATGAAGGAAAGACAAATATACTAAAGCCAGACAGTCTGCAATTTATAGGAGGAAAAACCAGATAAAATTATCAGATGCAARCAATATCACTAGGAAGTGTAATAGCACAAAACAGTGAATAGTCATTCTACTTCCTATTCACAATTTTTGCTGACTCTTACAAGAAAACACTCTTGGTTTTGTTCTGTTTTGGCTTTGTTTTCTCCTGTGTAACATCCTCTGAAACACTTGTGAATTCTGTTCATTTTACCCATTAAAAATCYGTAACTTTGGCTTTAATGTTTCTTCTTAAGTGTTAAAGAAAAAAGAAGGCTGAGAAGATTTTTAGTGCTCCAGTTATGGATTTTACTATCTACTTTCTGTATGTCCTTTACTTGAAGCCCCAAATAGTTGCCCTCATTAAATGCCATATAGTAGCAGAATTCCTTCAGCTGTTTGCTAATAACCTGGCAAATATGCAGCAGCATATTTTCACATGAATCCTTACCATCTTTTCCAGGTAACTTTTAAAATAAGGTGTTGAACTTTGACAAATCAGAAAGTTTCCGAATATGTTTAAAAGTAATTTTCTTTCTAAGGCATTTTCTTTCAAAAACATTTAGACACTGGTTGCTTGAGTTAGCTTCTACGCAATAATGTACTTAGAATTGAAGATTAGTAGTTTATTCATTAAATCGTAATTTAAGGTAATCATTGGTACATTTCCAACTTCTGCTGGTTTTTCCTCCCAAATGACTTCTTTGACTGATAGCTTACTGTTAAGGTATGGCAATTGTGTTTCTTTGCTTTTAAGTAGCACTTCAATTAGAATCTCCTGGAGTTTCCACTGGATTTCCTTTTTTTTTTTTTTTTTTTTTTTTTTAATTTTTTTTTTTTTTTTTTTTTTTTTTTAATAAACCATTATTAGTTCTGCTATTTGCAGCACTTCAGAGTCCTTTGTTACTTGTTTAATAGCTGTTGGAATCTGCATTTTAAAGCAGTATCAGGAAACTCAAAATGTCTTGCCTAATTTGTTGTTTGTTGTTATGCCAAACTCTGCCTCAGCAAATTTTTCAGTACAGTGTCAAAAGTGAGAAGAGACTGGAAGTGTGGTACCAAACACTACACTGCAGCTCATTGTGTTTCCTTTAAAACTACTTGCTGTACCTGTAAGTAAAACCTTGACATTTTTACTTGGTTTTGATAGCATGTAGTAATATTCCAGGGCATTCCAAGGATATGATGTTCAGAAATTGATAAAGGCACTCAAATGCTTTCTTCAATTYGAAATATCTATGGTGAGAGACTTTTGCTGTTGAATGCTGTTGTTGCTGGGTTGAAGGTGTTATTGGTCAAAAGCCTAGCCCGCACTTCAGCTCAACTATTTCCATTACTCAGCCTTAAAAAGTTCTCCTGGCACTACACTTACTAGATTGAGTGATTTTCCTGTTCTTCTTGTCAAAAGCAATCACTTCCCTAATCTTGATCTTCACCTTCAGCTTCCCCAGATATTAACTTTCTATTTTTAATTCCCTGTGCCTGCAAAACACTGCACTGGTTTGCTCTGGATATTTAAATTCTTATACAAAAGTATCATAGGGTGGTTTGGGTTTTCTAATTTTGGTTTATGGTTGGGGGTTTTGGTTTTGTGGGGTTATGYTGGTTTTGGTTGGGGTTTAGTTTTGCTTTGGTTTTGTTTGGGTTTCCATTGTCTTTTACATTRAGCATTTATTATTTGTTGAAAAATCTGTTTGTTGCTTTTTTGCTTAAGGTCTTTCCACACTTCCTTGTTGTGGTGAAATAGCATAAGCTTCTCCATTAAAAACTTGCTACAACAAGATTTTACAACCTCACAGCCAAAACTTCCAGTAATGTCTTCAATACTCTGGGAATATGATTCACTGGTCTCCAATACACAAATGTGCCTCTTGGAAATGCTCCATTCAGCAAACCAAGAGGGAAAAAAACCTTAGGAAAAAAAAGTATTTATACAATTGAAACAGTGGGAAAAAAAAAGTATTATAAACTTGAACTCCCAGATAATGAGATTAAACATGAACATTTTTTAACTGGGCTGGTCACAACTAGGAGTCAAGCTTATAAGGTTGTCCAGCGGCATGATGCTGCCTCTTTGTCTGAAAACTGTCACACAATTTTATTTCATGGAAASGGAAGGACCATCATAGCACGCTGAGCTGTAATTCACATAAATCCCATCCACGTCTTGTCATTTTTATCACAGYGTGCTACTCACATTGTTTGCATCTCCATCCAGAAGCCTGTACCTGTGTTTTCTGCCACCATTGCTTGCTTTTAGCCTACTCAACTAGAAAACTCCCTGCTTCAACATCTGTTTCTGATTGCATTGGATCTATCCTGCCTTCTCTTGCACCATGTGAGCTGATGGCTTSTTTTAAAAGGAAAAACTAGACATTTTCCACTTGCAACAAAATGGTAGAAGCACCTCCAACCTACATAGTTTTAAGGCAATTTGTATTCTGTCTGAAGTGCTTCACACACTGAACTGTGATATGCACAGCTACATTTTGGCATCCTCACCATAGATCAAACCGCAGGGTGTTGYGAAGTGTAAAATTATACCAGAAAAGCCCTTTGAAAAAAATGATAAATAAATATATCTTACACAAAAGATGAAGTTTTATTACTTCTTTGCGTTTTTCTTCATATAAAGTCAACCACCACCAAAAAATGGCAGTATGTAGATCAGTAAAAGGCTCCTTGATTAACCATTCATGTGCTATAATCTTCTGGCATCAGGTAAAAGATTTGATATATAAAAGAATTGAGAAAATTTTATTTAATAGTTAGGTATATTCCAGTATGAAGTTAATTAGGGCTTTTAAATCTTAGCACTAATCATTTCTCAATTTACTTTTCATTTGTCATCTTTCCTCAAAAATGGGAACGTTTGTAGCTTTTAAATTCTCATTCTCTTCTTTCTCAAATAAAAATGTTGTCCTCTTCCCACAAGGAAACTGAGCAAGAGCATGTTCCAAGTAGCAGCTATTATAAGGTTTGAAAGAAGAGTGAAAGAGCAAAATATAAAAGTTAATTTGAACATTCATTTTTACACAAATTGTCTGTGATTTCAGCAGTCATGTTCTTCTGTTGGAAATCGTAAGTATGGGAAGGAAATAAGATTTGGCTTTTGCACCAAATCAAAACCAGAAAAAAATCAATTATGAAAAATAGAGAACTGATACAATTACACTCCAATGGTTCAAATTATTAACCATTAAAACATTGTAGATAGTAAAGGAAACTGAGWAGATAGCAACTATCATTAGTGAAAAGCAATTGCAGTTAAACTAGATCAAGTTTAGGATAGGATTTAGTCTTGGGGCTTACTCAGCCTAAGTTACACTTACAGACCAATGGTACTTAAGTACCTCAGAAGTTTCTGTTAGGATTTTGCCACTGAAAAATTAATTTTTTTCATTACAATTTTAATGACATACTTCRTTGTTGAGAAAAATGTACTAAGTATTCTTGGTCAACATTTGTAAAAATGTGCTCATAAATATCTGTAATTGTTGAAAAACTACTACAGAGAAGAAAAATAATAGACTTTATTGTTTTGAGATAATAGGAGAAAATAAAAATCCATAATTTCTTGGAAGTTTTTGAGTATGTTCAGAACACATAATAAGAAACAACGAAATCTGGACACAGATTTACTACAATTGATTCTGACTCAAAACAGAAATTTCAAGATAAAAAATACAGTTTACCCATCACTTGTCATATTGGAAATTTTTATCTTTCCATTCTCTTCCAGCCATACCACAAATACATAAAGCTTGTTTGTACTGCTCTACAGTACAAACTGTAAAAGMGTATGGAACTAAATCTAAACAGCTCTTAGAAAAATCAATAAATGCTGCTTCAAGATGCATGACCGAAATGTTCATCAGCATCTCCGGCTCTTTTTAAATCACTTACAGAGATTTTGGCACAATTGGAAATCATCAGATTTGACTTTTGCTTTYTGAAATACCTCAGTTTACAGTTAATGGATGGTAGACAGATGAAAGATGTGAGGGTCAAATAGTTTTCTTAGCATTACCATGAGAATGACTCAGACATGGCATTGTTATCATACAAYGATCAAAAACGTGGAATTAATGGTTAACCATGTGTATGAGTCACAAAGCTTTCTTCTGGKGCTTACTTCAGAGGCCATTTTCCACTGGAGTAATATGTAACAAGAAATAGAAGGTAAGGGATTTCTATCTCAAGACTTAATTAAAGAACCCAACAAACCAAACACAAAARAAGGATCAACTAGGAATCTTTGCCTCTGTGAATAAACTGTTAACAGTGGTGCTGTATGCTCTCAGCTGAATTTAAGAACACACAATCACGTCAGTCCAGACTTCAYTGCAGTTTCACTATGAAAATGAGAGCATTTCATCCACACTCCATCTCACTTTTTAAGACTGCCAAGCAATAAATTTCTCACCTCATTCACTTTTAGCTCACCTTATCTGTCACATCTGTGGCACATCTCCATTTGAAAAGTAAAGAATGGGACATTGATGACAAATTTCTGTTTTGTGAATCCTTTAGAGTCAGGGCTCCAAGGGATTGAGATCTGCACACAATTCACAGTCACCTTCTGAGGCTTATTGCCTGATTTTGACTCTACCAATACTGATTTATGTCAAGCTAGTCCCAGGAACTTCTGAGAAACTGCTAGGGGATTGTAACTGCCATCATTACACAAATAGGTATCTGATCAGTACCAGCTACCTACCAGCTACCTGACCTCATTTTAAGATATCCCCTAAAGTTTGACTGTATCCTCCCTTGTACTAAAAACTGAACKTTCAGTCTATCAGTACAAACAGGCACCATATTAATTTCCCAAATGTTTTAATCAGTGCAACCTTTCAAACATCRATAAAGCACACAGCACATTTCTGCTAAACACAAGCATTCTGTTTTCCCAATGTAAGCATAAAATTAATTCCATGGAAACAGAGTGACATGACTTCAAAATCAGAGTACCTTAGCTCAAAACCAGAATTACCAAAAACAAGGAACGGAACTGAAACAAAATCGGAATTGTCTAGAAGTAGAACTGAAGATTGAGAGGGTTAGCAGATTTAGAAATATCACATTTCAACTGAATGAGGCACATCAAGAGTTACAGGAGTGATGGYAGCTTCTTAGAACTCTATGACTCAGCAAGTTATTTGGGTTGGCATAAGATAGGATTTTTTTAACCATTTGTATATTTTTACTTCTCTTGTGCAACTGCCACATGTTACCAGGGCTGCTGCTCTGAAACTAAGACCTTATCCCCTGTTTGGTTGATTTTGTTTGTGCACATAGTTTTTCCTGGTTTACGTCAATTTAAAAATCCCTTGAACTGTAGAACAAACACATACTTGCAGTTGATCTGCAGCTTGAAACATGGATCTTGCTGATTTCACTTTTTGCCTTTTGGTATTGAAATAACTCAGTGGCCAGCACTAGTTTTTGTTCTTTGTTGTGGATGCTTKTAAGTTGTTTTACACAAAAAGAGTCCCTTGAGTTCAAAAAGGCATGRGAAGACCCTTCCTAATATTCCCAAGAATATTCTATAAACCTGTGAGTCCAAGGGAACAGGCAGATATGGGGCCTAGATGCCTCAGCAAACGCAGAACTTAGGCTGTTATTTTTATCAGCACTCTTGCTGCAGAGAGAGGTAAAAGGGGTAATGCCTCGTGGTTGTTTCACTCAGCTCCTGCATTTTAGATTGCAGATATTACTGTCCCAACATGTTATTCTATAAGAGATCTCATTTACTTTTGCTGAAGTTATGCTCACCAACATTCCTGAGTTTTCCTCAGCTGCTATTGTAGTACCATGACTAACTCATTGAAAATGGCTTTGTCACTTTCAGAGACACGTAATGGTGATGACCTTGTAGAAAGACAGCAAGTCAGGACATAATTTGGGCAATGCATCTTTCCAATRTATCCTCATTTAGAAAACGCACACTCACAAAGTAGAGGTCGAAGGCAGGCGTGGGTGGGATGTTATCTTTGCTCTGAATCTGGTCTGGGGCAGAACCTGATTCTGTTTGGGTTTTTTTTTCAAGATATGGCATGAATTTATTTTGGGYGACTATCACTAGTAGATTACTCAAAGAATTCATAAAGAAGGTGACTCCTTGGACAAGCGTGGTCAGGCAACCCTTTTCACCGTGYTGTTTCAGGAGTGCTCTTGCACCCCATTTGATTTTGTTACAGTGCAAAGACACATGTTTGAAATTCTCACATACATTTTCGAGGATTAATTAACTGGAGACTGTAAGGAGACACAGAGAAGCAAAGAACCTCCCAATTTCTCCAAGTAAAATACAACCCTGCAGCAACAAGCCTTTACACACTTATGCAGGTTAAATGAAGTACAAACAGGCGATACACTTAATAGCAGCAATTTTTCATCAATCGCTCCATCTCCTTTGCTGAGAAGAGTGAGCCTATTTCTGGAGCCCATGAAATGTTGTTGCACTGAAAGCATATGTTATCCTAGACGTCTCAGTGAATTATTAACATGCCATCATGTCAGGTGCTCTTTGTCCCCTTTTTCTCTCACTCACTTCTGATAATTAGTTGAAACAGCATTCAAGAATGCTGCTTTTGTTAAATGCCTGTGGGATGAGGTAAGGCTATAGGATTAATTCCAACGTTTTACAGACTAACACATAGTCTAGCAAGTAGCAGCTCCGAGAGGCAAAATAAGTAGATTACTCAAGTTTTTCTCTCCTCTCCACTGAACCCCAAGTACATGAAATATCGATGAGCTTTTTGTGTGGCACTTACTAAGCTTGATTTGGTATTCGTGCTCATGTACATTTCGCATTGCAGACTGTAGGAGAATCACTCCTTGTTCACTTCAGTTCAAACAGGACCTGAATTAAAGCTAACATTTCTATGTCATCCTGTTATAAACCTTTCTATTACCCCCCTCTTCAACCAAAAACTGGATGAGAGGATAACAGARGTCTTTCCTGACTCTGGGGTAAGATCTTCGGTACTTCCTATGMAGGCACACACATATAAACCTCAGGGTATAAATTCAGTTAATGCCACAGAAGCATCAAGGAAGACGGCATACCTGGTATCAGTTCTCTCTTGAAAATTGTGAGACAAAAAATTAGAGGAATAAAAGGACAGGAACCAGTGACTTCAAAATTCTCCTCTGTGGTACAGTTTATGCAGTTGGTTATATCAGAGAAGAGTGGATGTGCAACTCTGCCCTGCCAAAATGGTAACACTTGTGAACATGGCAACTTGCTACTAATATCTAGTACATACAGGTACATGCAGTGAAGTTCCAGTGAGAACCTGCTCAAGGGTTTACATGGAATTGGAATAAGGCRGTCAAGTGCAGTGATCATAAAATCAAGGTAAGACAAAATTAGAAGGCAAAACCTCACCATTGCCGGGTTTTCCAGGTTATAGGCAACCTATATCATCCAGAAAGTTGTGATTTCTGTTTCTGATGATGTTTGCAATGGCTTTACCTAGACTGAAAATATGTAATTGATAGTTTTATAAATGCTACTGGCAACTGCAATTCCAAATTTAGGCTAATGATGCATTATCTTCCTTTACGAAACAACCTTGAGAGCTTTGAAAGAAAAAGCTTCTATCAACTCCTGTATGATGTTTCTCTGTGTCTGTATATATAGAGAAGCATATAGTACTATGATGGACTAGGACTGTTTTTATTTGTTCCTTCACATAACATAGTTCCTTCAGTGATGTGCTTCCTGAATTTATCTCTAACTTCTTTTTGCTTTTGAACTCAAAACAATTCAAAATTAGACCTGTATATGATTCTCAAGCGAGGCACACAAYTTAGGACAATATTAGTTATCCTACTTACCTTTCTCTGCAAACAGAAAGGGGTGAATTTACCTACAATCACATTTGTGCAGCCCCAAAATGACTTAAATGTTTAGTGTGCTTTGTCAGAAAGACTTTCTAAACAACAAAAAATTWAAAAAAAATAGAAAAGAGAACAACAGAAAATATACTTTTCCCCTCTCCTTTTTTAGTACTGATTTTAGCATTTAAAAATATGCTAAAGCCACTGAACACATAGACACAGCAGTTACAATAGGATATACTAGACTGTATTAATGGGGATTAATTTGATGCAATATGTTGCATTAATTGGGAAATGCCCCAACACTAGGTTTCTGCTCCAGTTTTTCTCTGGTACAGGTAACCAGAATTACATCCAGTGCCTTTGGTGTTGCACAATAACCATGATCATCTCAAGTCCACTGTAAAATGCAGCTAGCCAGCTTCCTGAGGATTTTGCTTGTGGGAGGATTTTCAAGCAGCAGAAAGTCACCAAAACCACTGATTTTTGCAGAAAGCATATTTGGGAGAGGTGCAGGCCATGGTCAGCTGTGGGCCACACCGGCCTCCAGTTGCATCAAGTGAACCTTTTGTTATCAGAGTACTCCAGTTTGCATGAGCAGCAGACCTAGCACTGGTGATACCTCAGTTTAAACGAGCATGAAGATCTCTCTTAGCTATCATTTCCCTTAGGGTCCTTGTTTTTCTGCTAACAGCCTTCATCGTGTGTGACGACTTGTGTAAGGCCATAATTCACATAGTGAAAGTAACAACTGCATCAGTAAGGCATGAATAACTGATCAGACAAACATTCTGGCTTCTGCTTGTTCCTGTATGGTAAAAAGGTCCTCTTAGAGGTCACAAAGTGACATGGAAGTACAAAGAAGGGCAATGGTATTGGCATGATCAATTCTTTTAGTCCTTTGAGACATTAGGCGTAGCCTCATTCACTGTCATGTTGGGGTTAGGGATCAAAAAAGAACGTTTAAAGCAAATGCAATGAAGCTACTATTACGTAAGTCCATTTTAGCTGAATACAAACTTCCCCTACCTTTAATCAGGGTAGTCTTGCTCAGCAGTGCACACATGCAGCAGGCAGCTTCTATGAAAAAGGCACAGCAAGATAAAAAGCCCAACTACCAGCAAAAACTCTGCATTTAACAGCAAAATGGACCCATGAATACCTGAAATACACAACTTCAAGCAGGAAAAAAGTATAGCAACAAAAGTACCACAGTGGACATGAATTCCATTCTTTGTGGTTCAACCTTTAAGCAGCATTTCCATTAGTTTGGTAGAGTCACTTTATTAAAAATGCTGGTTACTTTGGTTTGAGTAATTCTGATTGAGTAAATCTGCACAATTCTGCTTTGTGCAGATTCAATTTTGGCAGGTTCCCTAAAATCRGTTTAATCATTTTAATACAGTTTCTCATCTGTACATATCTAGATGTGCCAAAACTACTACTGTATTCAATGACTTTGTGGACTGCCTTAACAAAGTCACAAAARGGAAAATGGATGTCGGAACTAGAAAATTTTAACAAGCATTCTTTGGCTTCTACTGAAGGCKTGGAAAAAATATGTATGATAGGAATGCGGCCTTCACTGATTTTAAATTTCCACAGTAAGAACTTCCAATTTCTTTTAAGAACTGTTTTAACTCCTCATTGCGTAAAGTCAAATTGATCATGAATAAAGGTTTAGTACAATAACAGTGCCATGAAACACTATTCCCACTTCTTCAATGAACAAGCTGGCCCAGTATTACTGCTTTAACTTTTTTTTCTAGGAACTCCCCTCAGGTACTACTAATGTAACTTCCATTAGAGCACAGTATCCTTGCTCTTCCTCCAGTTAAAGGTAAGTACAGCTTAATTACAACTGTGTGTATACAGGTAAGTACAGCTTAATATACAACTGTGTGGTAGGTTAATAAGTGAAATCACAGTGCTGCCAGTCTAGTTAYTAGGATTGTAAAGATGGCAACCACAGTTGCAGAAGCAACTTTGGGTTTTATTTTTCCAAAAGATTTTAGCAAGAATTTTCAGGGAATAAGAAAGGCCAGGACACCTTTCCATAGGCTTAATCAATCTCACTATGTCAATTCCTGCAACAGCKGAAGCTAGATGGTTTACATGCAGCTATGCTTTGAGTTTGCTCACTGACACATTTTTGATCAAAGGGAAAAAAAGAAAATACTGAGAAAATGGTTATATTTTCTTCTGTCTACCTAGATGTATTTTTAATGCTTTACCCTGTGTACCTAGCTGCAACCATGCATAAGGTTTGCATATTTTAGTTATAACAAAGGCATGTTGGAACTTTTAACTAGACACATAGAAAACTGTTCTTTGTTACAGTTCACTGAACTAACCCATCTCATTTGTGAATCATTAATGATACTGACTGCTGGGTAAATTTACTTTGGTTGTAAATCTATAAATGGCATGGGAAGATGTGGTAGAATGATTTTTCATACTTAGCTTTTAAATGAGAACATTATAGTTTCAAGGAAGGTAAAGGAAAAATATAAATTACCATTTTGGAAGGAGACATAGCAACCTTAAAGAGCCAACATTGTTCACTCTGYAAGATTAATTTATCATTCTGTTTCTCGTAGTTTATTGCAGTAAGTGAGTATACATGGTCATTCACAAGTTGTCCATTTTAAGACAGTCCATTATGGGAGAACCTTTTAAAACTGCTTCTCAAGGAGTCTTACAGCCAGGAATAGAAATAATCTAAAAATCAGGGAATTCAAAACACATGTAATATTATGTGGAGTTATAAAGTGATCCATGGTAGGAAACATGCAGTTTGCATGCAAAGCATTTTCCTGAGGACCATGACAATAATTTTCCTGAGGTCTAAGAAAACAGTCAGTTTTGTTTTCATATAGACAACCTCATTCTTATCTTCTGCTGTAAGGTACAGTGTAATTAGGTGCAGTAAATACAAACAGATACATACTCAGGATGGAAGAACTATGTTTAATTTTTTCCCCTCTTATTCAATAAGATTGGTGTACATAAAGCTCTACTGAAGTATTTTCCATTATGGCAGAGCTGGTATAAATTAATAAATACAGTGTGGCTTTGCGAACTAATAGCTGTTAGTATATAAAAGCAATGAATAAACACTGGTTTCTCCTGTCCCCACCTCCCAGTCCCCCCCCCAAATTTTTATCTTGTGAGAATTTCTGATGTTTCAAAACGGGATTTTGTTCTGAAATAGGAAAACCTCAAACATCAAAACTTTATCAAAAAGTTCAAACAACTTTCATTCAGAAATTATGTTCTTTGGAGGAATATACCTGTCACGTAATCTCTTTACTACTCTTGACTAATTCACTATAGGATAGTGAGCATAACATCATGAAATACTGGCCCAGCTCAAGCACACAGCAAAACACACGTGTTTTTGCAGTATTTTTAGCCATGTTACTCTCCACTGCATATGAAACTTGTGTATTTCTTGTACGCTTTTCATTTAAGAGCTCTACATTAAAAAGAAAAACTRAATTTTGAAACACTTGAATTCAGCAACTCTCAATTCTTCATGGTAGCTTATAGAATTCACTAACAATATTTCCTGAACTACAGAGCAGGTTTCCTACATTAAATTAAGATGCAGCATAAATAAGATTGTACTGGGCAAAGTTTATTTTTAGTAAAAATCTACAAAGATCACATATATGAGTGTCAGTGACTGTGAGCTTAGAAGTTTTTAATCTGCTCATGGTTGACACAAAGCCAAGTATGTCAATAATTTCATAGTAGGATCAGCTAGAACCATTATTTTCAAAACTCTGTTTGCAATCCTGTTACAGGATTTTTCTGCCCCTAATTATTTTATTAGTTGCATTTTGTTCCTTTGATTTCTRGTCTAATTTTTGAGTATGCTACAAGGTAATTTCTTATCGCCTAAGCATGTTGGATTCTTAGGATGTGTTTTAGACATGAGCATCTGTCTCTATCTTTTGTTTTCATTTTGTCTAATGCAGAGTTTTAACAAAAGGTTCTTTTCCTTATATTAAGTACTCTGAAATAGCTTAATTGCTTGAATGTTAGAAACAATAACCAGACAAAAGAGCAAAATGCCTTTATATGTTGTACTGTCAGATCACATGACCAAGGAAACCCATAAAAACTAAAAATCATTACAGCGCAAAAATGCAATTAAATGTGCTSCTTTTATTTGTGTCTCCACCCAGGGTATAAAAACACACTGAGCCATTCATCTATCTCTACAAATCTCTAGCCTCACCATAACAATAATTAAATCCAGACTTCAAACTTTGAGCCGTGTGGGGTTTTTTGAGAAATCTCGGACAGTTTTTTCCTATTTCTGTTTCTAATTATATGAATCCATACAAATACTGGTAGTTTTATGGTGAAGGACAACTGCTGGAGCAGTGCACTTCAAAGGCATAGCTTAATTGTGCAATTATATGTTCTACAGGCAATGTAATGGAGTTATTATTTTCCAGTTTTATTTTGCACCATGCACATACATACACCTTTCACTTTTACCTTTTACATARAACAGAATGTTATGAAACAGGACAAAAATAACTTATGATTGTATGAAAAATAACTGTAACAAATCACAAAATTATATATACTAGTAGAGCAAAAGGTGTAGCTAAATCTTCTGAATGTTTGTTTTTATGACATGCAACAGACATTTCTTTAGAGCAAGATGTATCAGCCAGATATACAGTATGGCAAATTAAATTCACACGTATATATGTAAGCACGTATAAATAYGTAGATTACTCTGTAATGTTTAGGAAAAACATAATCCCACTTTATCTCCTAACCAAAGTGCTTTGTGTAAAAAATATTACACAAGATGCTGTTTTCTGTACAGATGCTGCTTTGTGTACAGAACAAAAGGATTTATTTTTCTTAAATAAAAACTTGCTCAGCTAATTTTAAATTGTGATCTTTTTCTTTTGCTTTACCTGCTTCAAGGAAACACACATATATATAAAGCCCCAAACCAAAAACAAAATTTCGTACAAACAAGAAAAAAGTGCCGTTTAAAAAATCTGCTATAAAGTTACACAGGGAAAACAGGAAATAAACAGTTAAAATGCAATTTTTATACTCATTTACACCTTTTCAAGGAAAGCTGAAAACAAGATACAGTGTGACAGATGGCCTTAGCACTGCAGTACTTCAGCATCTGGTAGCAGTAAGCCACAATGCCTATCTGTTTATGTGTACACACACATGGAAAGGGAGATCCAAATACACACATGCACTCTCATACACTCCCACTTGTACAGTACACATGTACTTTGAACATGAACTTTGTATTTTAAACTCCAGTGTAGAACCATTCCAAACGCAGATATAAACAGATCACTGAGTCTGGAAACAGCTGAATTATATAAAAGAATAATTGTAAAGAATTTCTTCTGAATATTGTTTAATGTCCATTGTCTAAAATAATTTCACCTCTTAGATAGGAATCCCTTTAGAAAGTTAACAATACAGCAGGTAGAATAACAACACAAAAATCACTGAGGCACAAGTATTTGCAAATAACTCAGTAATGCAGATAACCCACAAAACTGTATTTTCTCAAGCACCATTTTTCCTTGTAATATGTGATAAACAGGATTCACTACTTAAACATCCAAAACACATGAGACACAATGGGTTTTTTTAATTCAATTGCCCTCAGTGATTTAACTGATGCCACAAAGTCAGTCCAGTTCCTAAGACAATAATTAAATAACTGTGAAGAATCCTCTGTCTCTGAATGAGAAGTAAACGAAGGCATACCTTTTTACAGATTGGTAGCCCAAATTCCTGTGCTTGATTTGACTGTACTCTGAACCTTTTTTTTTAGGAATAAGGCTCGTGGAAAGCTGTAAATATATATATTACATGAATATGAAAGAATGAATTAATTACTTGAAAGTTTCCTTTTTCAAATGTAACTGATGAACCTCCAAATTAAAAATGCCCTTTTTGAATTCTGAACTCCCACTTTCCCTTTGGTCAGCATGTTTCAAAATGTATAATCCCCCAATTCTACATTCAGAACAACTTCTACATTCAGACACTAGAAAAAAAGATTTCARAAGATTTAAAAGTCAAGGTGGCATAGATCCAAAGACAGCAACAATATTTCAGTTTTGTAAACAGCAAGGGACAAATTCTGGGCACTCTTGTGGTTAAAAGAATTTTGAAGGATTTATATATATGAAAATAAATTGGTATATATGTATGCATACACATATGTCCATACTGAACCTGATCCTACTCTTGCTGACCTTGGTGGAACAAAACACAAGTCCACACATTTGAAGTGTCTTAGAGCGACTGATTATTTCTGCTGAACCAAATTATGCCTGTGCAGTGACCACAGAAGAGGCTTTAAGGTATCACAAAATCAAAGCTTTATTAAAAAGCGAAACTTGCGGTCAATGCACGTCAATGCAAAAGGACTGTCTTCTTAACTSCACATAATTGGTTGTGAGGGATGCCTGCTGTCATTAAACCCATTGCAAATCACATATGGTAACATCTGAACCTCTTAGTGCAAGCTGGAGCAGAGAGACACATTCACTCGTCATGTGAGAACAGAATGAAAGGGGGAGGAATTTAGCACAGAATTAACTGTTGTTTAGTCACATTACTTCTCACTGTACTTCATTTATGTGCATAGTTTATCCATATATTCTATGCAGTGGATGAAAGTCTCTCCATTAAATATTTAAGCACATGGCTGCATGAAAGAATATACTTCATGAATACAAACTTCAAAAGATTGCCAGTGTTTATAAACATCTGGACATAAATTCACCTATTCCACATAATGGCAGATTAAATTATGAATTTGAGCCAAATTGGACTGAACAACTCTCAGAATTTGCCAGGAAAACAATGTTTGTATAAGCATTTTTTCAAAGTTTATATTTTAGAAGAGTGATTTCAGAAGTGTAGTTATGGTCCAGCCTGTAAGAATAAATTTCTATCCTTACTCTATCAGGTCATGAGAATTTTAAGATGCTACACTACACAGTAACAAATCCACAAAATGGATGAACAGCAATTAAAACCTAAAAACTCAGTCCTTCATAATGTAAGAGTTGTTATCAAGGTATACAGGATCACAGTCATGACATCTCCACTGCAAAATACTCGTTTTAATTAATAACCTTGTATGTTTCATAAAGGACAACTTCATTTGCTAACACCCTGGACTAAATCTGAGAACTATTGAGCCTGACATTGGGCAGAAAAACCAAAACTATCAAACCAGTTTTATCTCTCTATGTAACCAGAGGAAACATAGTACAATTAAGAGTAGTCCTTCTTTCTGAAAATGYGTTATGGGAAAAGATTAGGACAACCAAAATTTAATTGAATCACTATAGACAGCTTTTTAAAAATATGTGTGGAATTTAGGGAGGAATTTTTCCTAGAAAATATTTTAAACCTTCTGGCAGAATACTATAGCACATACAGTAACAATGCTCTACAATCTAATTTAAAAAGAAATTGAAAGCTAAAATGCATTTATTCTTATCTGGCAGATGTGCTAAATAGAGACAAAGCCTATGCAACTCCTCAGGTATTTACCCCTCCTTATTCATGCGTAAAGCATTTGGTCAGAATTAATATTGGAAAAAAAGTAATAGCCATATTGTATGGCTTAAAATACAGCAGGAGGAAAAGGACACCTACCCTGAGGCCTCTTAGAAATCCAGTACCAACAACCTTTGATCCTGAAAGAAGCCACACCAACACCTCCAATAGGTAGTGTCAACATTTATGTCTAATTTCTCTCCCTTTTGGAAACTGGTGTGTGTTAAACTTTGGAACTAACACATACAAAGAGGTTGCGCAAAAACTGTATGCCTTTGAAATGTTTGTAATATGCTCTGGTTTCACTTCTTTTCCTTTTTTGTAAAAGGAGTTTTCTAAAGCTGTGTTCTTCAGTAAGTGCACCCATTCAGCCTGAAAGGGTTACAGCTGACAACTAGTTTTATTTGGTCTCTAAATTCCCTTTGAGAAATTAAAAGGAAGTAATAATAAAACAGTATAGCTGCTGTACCACAGATGGGAAGAAAAGAAACAACTGCTAAGGTTTTGGCAAAGCTTGTTCTCTCCAAACATTCTCCTTCTCAGTTGGCTGCTTGATTAAATGAAGAATGCTTGATAATTGCTTTTTTCCTCTCCATTATGTATGTATATCTAGTCATATCCCCATACATACATGGCAGTTTCATGAAGAGGGATAATTTGTAGGGAACTGTCMGAAGGGCAAGATGAAACAATCAAGTTCTTGTAACTGGATATACATTACTTTAGCCTTCAGTGTACACAGAAGAAAGCTGGCTGGAACAACGATCCACTGCATTTACTTGTAGGAAACTGCTGTCCTCTGGCATGCTGCAAGCTGAATCACCAAAGATACCTACAGACCCAGCTGGAAAGTCATACACTGGGAAAAAAAAAAACAAACAAACAAAAAAACAAAAACCAATGCAAAAAAACYCTAGTTAATAAGTAGTATAATTATTTAATGAAGTATGTCCTAATACTTATAGAGGTGGAAATAGTTTTAAATCAAATACACAAAATAAATAAGCAAAAATACCTATGAAATTAATTATATAACTTACTGCTTACCAAGGAAGGAATTTTCAATTCTGTCAGAATCAGGTCTGAGGAAGAGCAGATTTCATTGCAACTAACAGTTCCCCATTTAGTGGGTGTTAGAATTCTGGTAATTTAAAAAATAAACTCCATGCTTGCTTAATAGATTTCATCATATTGAACACAGGATAAAAGACAACAAAATACTGTAGAATTTAATTGCTGCAAAACAAACCCTSGCCCAGAAATTACCACCTTTTACAAATGGCAGCAGTAAGCACAAGAGTAGCTGTTTGCAGACACACTCCCATCTTATGGATAACATGTTTATATACTGTGAGATGCCTTTTTAAAATTACAGGTGCACTCGCTTTGCAATGCACTACTGAAGGACCAAGATGCAAAAGGGACTTCAAAGCACAAGAAATGTTAAGTGAATTCATCCTGTGTGGAAGGACAGTAAAAGACGTGGGCATTAGTTGTGCCCTAAGATTAGGCTGTCTTCTACTGATCCTCGGCACAGAAATAACTATCACCCTTCCAGGGCTGCATGCAAGCTCCTTAAGTACTTTTCATCTAGGCACAGACTAAATTAAGTGCACACAGAAGAGTGTGCATCCAGGCAGTTTTTGCCCTGGAAATGGGAATGTCTRTCATGACACCGCCATCACCCACCCAAATGCACAGCTGAAGCATATCTGCCAAAGTTCACAAACTGTACACAATCATCCATGAAGTCACCAGCTGTTATTTACCTTTGATACCAGAATGACCTGAAAAGCTTCGATGGAAAATGCCAAGCCCCGCCTGGCCAGCTGATGTGGGAGCTAAGGAGTCTTCAGCAGGAGGAACCATGTTGCAAACAGTGTCTTGAATATTCTTCTGAGTGTCAGCATAACGTGGAGGGCAGAAAGTCTGAAGCTGTCCATAAAAACCTGGAACAAGAAGAGGGCCATCAGCAGAAGATATGGACAGAGATACAAAGGAWAGTATGTGGAACTATATCCGTGAGAATGATAGAAACCTCAACTGCTCTACCACCAAGTCATCAGTAATTTTAAGCAAACAAAATATTGATAGGATGCTCTCTAAAACTTCCTCAAGCTGCCACTAATTTCAAACACAGTCTGCTACATGAACATCCTGATTCTACCAAGACCTCTGAGAGGCACTGACTGGCTAAAAGCAGAAATTTTAAAAGAAATTTCTCCCTGTACTGTGCAATTCTGTGTCTGAACTGATMCTCTTTAGTCACACTGTGCATCTGCCTCAAAAATCTGAGAAAATCCTAAATTCCAAATAAAAGAAGATTATCCAAATAAAATCTGAATAAAATCCAAGGGCCTATTACYGGTACCAAGACAGTGAGCTGATATGACGGTCATGCATAGAGACMCAGATTAAAAAAAATTATATGATGGAAAAAGAGCACAGAAAAATAATGTAACTTTCCTAGATACAAGTTCTTTTCACAATTCAGTGTCAATTACACATCTAAAATAGAGAGCCATAAACAAGAAACRAGCATATGTAGCTCTCTTCCCCTCAGTTATTGAGCAGTATTCTAAATGTCTTTATGTGCATTGGCAGTGTATCAAACCACAGTGTAGAGGTCTTAGAACTGATATCAGTTCTTAGAATGTGACACAGCAAAATCTCCTWATTTGGTGTCAGAACCTCTTATCTTTATTCACAGAGTGCCACGCCCATGATAATCTACAGYACAGGTCAATGCAGGATAACATGAAACCATATCCAATTCAGGCACTWGACCCTAAAAATATTTGAGATATCTGTTAAAGAACTAACTGCAGCATCAGTTTGATGTGTTTTCATGGAGCACTGAAAAACCAAAGGTGAACAGGTTGTTTAATAAAGTTCTAGCAACTGAACATTTCAGCTATGGCTTGGAATTGTACAAGTGTGTCTCTCATTAAACTGTTTAAAACACACACATGCACAAGGTTGCATCAGTTGTATTTCTTTGAATCAGTATACTATAGCCAAGATCCATGAAGTCATGATATAGAACCATCAGCTATTTTTCKGACATGACAGCATGACTTCCCTAGCAAAGCTGAATATTTTTGAATATGACAAAATAGCTGTCATATTCAAAATGACAAAATTCAACTAAGAATTGCTTTTAACAGCAAGAAGTTCTTGCTCTTTATCACATAAAGAGCCTCGTCCTGAGAGATGCTGAACATCTAAAAAGCCCAGGTAGACAGCCCAGCTCAAATGCACACGTGCAGTTGTGGTCCACATATATTTGTAATAGCTTCTTTATATTGTTSAACTTTTGTGGACAAAGACTTCATTATAGATGTGTAATGAAGGATTACCAGAACTATAATTTCCATAACGTGGGAAGTTTGTGATGGACACATCTATTTCCTCCTCAGTCACACCTCTCTGCCTGTCACAAGACAGAATATTTTCTCAAGAAAATAATTATAATTGCCCTTAAAAAATATACACCATGTGTGAGTAGCCTTTGCTTCCTATGCCTTTGGTCTAAAATAGTTCAAGACAGTGTTTCTTTGCAGTATACTTCTACATGTCCACTAGGCAAATTACAGAAACACCAAGTAATCATGTGGTACCATCTGGCTGTGAAGAGCCAAAGGGAAAGAAAGCGAGAGAGGGATCTAAATCACACACTGTACTAACACATATTTGCAAATATGAAAAAAATAGAAATGCTTCCATCAATTGAAATTTTATTTGTAATTTGAAGATAGCTGTTCCCAGTAGAACCGTCTGTATAGAGGCACTAATACAACTAACTCTATCAGCTAACAACATTTTTAAAGAAATGACAACCTTTTTAAAAGAAATTAATATTTTGCATGGTATTTTTTATTTCTTCCATTATTCAGACAGTCCTGGTAATCACCTTAACTCACAAACACATCTGACAAGAGTTACAGGCACTATTTTAAAGGAAAATCAGATTTTAAGTGCAAAAATGTTCACAGTATCAGAAGCATCCAAAAGCAKGTCAGCCACGACCATGCCCGAAGAAGTTTTACCTTACTCTATACTACAAGCACAGTAAATTTGCTCACTGAGAAGAGGGAGTTTCTGTTGCTGTTCTTTTCTTTGTACCTTGCACATGTCTTCTGGCTTGTCTCGGAGCAAGAAATACCTTATTCTTGCAGCTGCCAGTGTGCTGAAGATGCCTGTGTCTTCAGACACCTCTCCTGAGAGCAGTTTTTTGTGGCTGAAAAGCATGGCCAGTACAATACAAGTGTTGGGCCAATTGTTGCAGATTTCCAGCACTCGTACTGTCTTCTGTCTACAAACACATAGTACTCCTGTGTACTGCTCCATAGTACTGCTGTTTACAACAGCATCTAGCTGGGAAGCTGTCATCCCAGTCTCCAGGTCAGGATAGCTTCAGATTTACTGAATGGTAATCCAATAAAAGGTAACACAATCTAACGAAAGGAAAAGAAGAGCTTCACTTCTACAGCTCAGCGACGCATATAACATCATTACTTCCAAACATCACRTGCAAGTATTGTGAATTTCACAAGAGCAAGAAAAGGGAATATTTAGTCAATTATGTAATATTAATTGAGGCAAGAGAAAGCGTTCCGTGGCTTTACTGTGTATGCTGAAAATCACTCAGAACAAATAATGAAACAGTGTTCTTCCAAGAAAGAGATGTTTCACAATACAAGTASCTATTAGATAGAAGAAGCCTGTCAGTCTTTTTATCTCATACATCATTTCTCTCTAAAGGATAACACTCTGAGATCACCACGATCTTTTAAGATGCTCAGGCTTTCAGAAACTGAGTGTGTTTAGAACTTGTTTTCTTCAAAAGCTTTTGGGCAATGAAACTCTTTCTTCCTTGATAAAGCCAATTTAAATGTAACTGACAAGTTTAAGACTACATACTGAGAGAAAAATGTCACCATTGTCTGGTAGCAGATTGAGCTGAAGTGGCTGTAGTTACAGTACTTTAAATCTTGAAAAGGGCAGGTTATGAACTGCAGGATATAGAAATTAGCAGAACTTCCCACAACCACTTATTGTATACAAAATATTAAGGTCTGGAGATAACTCTGCAATGTTTTTCTGCATTGTGATGATGTGACCAAGGAAGACAGAAACCTTTGTATTGCTACTGGGAAAACACGACCGTGAACTCTTGAAACACCTGCTTTTGAGAGTTTAGGTAAGCCTTTAGGGCACACAGGACAACACTTTCAGTGTTGCACAGGATGAGACAGCTGTGCTTAAGCTGGAGAGAGTGCATTCTGACAAAATACTTCATACAGTGACAACAGGTTACTAAATCTTTGAATAGAAATATTTAATACCCACAATGTGGGTACTGAATTGCMCTGTATTATATCTTCCAATACTAAAAAAAAAATTGAATCATTAAATTCCAGCCTACATGGTGCTCATACCAGTTTTAAGTGCAGAGATCTTTAGAATTTGAACCTTGAGCTGCTGTCTATGTGCATATAATTCCTGTCAGCAGCACCTATCTTCAACCTAGGCTTTCCTAGGAGAGTGATGTAGACAAGCAATGCTAACCTGAGACTAAGCATGGTACAGGTTTAAGGTCCAAGCCCTTGCAGTTAGCCATTTTTTGATCTCAGATGCTAGTATTAAACTGTATCTTAAATTTGGACATGCAACAGGGCTTCAATTCAAATGTGACATTCACTCAGATGAGGGTCTCTACTGGGCTTKCTTCTTGTATAAAGAATGGTGACCTGCATCTGTTGTCCTTTTAAGTGCTCTTTGGACTGTAGGAGAGGGAGATGGGAATAGGGAAGTATTGTTCTGGCCTGCCCTAAAGAGAAGATGCCCAAGATGTGAAGGTTGCTGCACAAGCCAGTGCAAGTCATATGTGGAGCAACAACGAATCCAGGGAGTTTTGTGAACCTCTGGAAAGTCTTCTACTTTGGAGCAACTGGTTGTGATTCCAGCTTCTAGGATTCCTGAAACTCCAAGAAGGTGGTAAAGCCATCTGTATGACTGAAAGACAATTTTTGTTCCTGGCTGGAAGACAGACCTTAATGTCTTGATGCCTTTCCAGAAAAYGAGTTCTTGCCAAATGTTCAGCAAAAAAGAGCACCATGTAAAATGTTTTGTACTGTGAAAACAGAAGGGCTAATCTGATCCCTTGGTCCTGTATGAGGTATTTACTAGACCTGTTCTGACTTGTTTTCACATATGTCAAGTGACAATGAATTGCTTATCAATAAACTTCACCCTGTACTGGCCATACATTATTAGTGAAGCTTCAGTCAGAGAGCCAACAAAAATGCTTACATCCACTGGTAAATTTGTTCTTCTAATACTAATCAGTGCTGTAAAAAATTACTATTTTCTGGAAGAAAACCACCTGTCTCAGATTCTGCTCCTATGTGGTCTACTATGACACAAAGAATGTAACAGGATTGGCACTTTCCTTTCTCTCCTCTACATCTATGAACTCGGGGAGATGCCTGATSCATCTCCTGGCTAGAGAGACTACTTTAATCAGTGGAAGAAAATAAAAGCAGCCTTGTTTTTCCCAAGATGTCTCCTATGATATCTACAATGATAATTCTCATGAAGCCTGCTCAATAAGCAGAATCCTAAGGCCTTTAAAAGTCCAGTCTGCTATGTACCTTGTATCTAATTGTGGCAAACCTTACATTTAAACAGTGGAGAGGAAACACAGTACTGCTGTCAACACACTCCTGAAATGTTAAGGTAATTAGCATTCAGTCTCCATATCAGCTAGGAAAAACAAACAAACAAAACAACCCACCAACAGTTAATTTTCTTCTTGGCTACAGAAGAAATATGCAGGATTGAAGAAAGGGAAGTCTTGTAGAAGCTGGTTACACAGTGCAMGTGGAACACAGCTTCAAGGGTGTTCCGTGCTTACAGAAGAATTCTCCATTTCCCCACGAATGCAAGGGAGAAAAATATCCCACCTCTTGAAAAACTGGTTAATACTTACATGCTAAATCAGRAGGGATTAGAAGTGTAATATTAGAAAGTTAAAAGCCATCATGGCATTTTCTGCCATTCTGTTTCAAGAACAGCACTGAAAATAAGTCTGAAGAGAAAGCTCTAACTCCATACTAGGATAAATAACAAGCTAAGGTGAGAATTTTAAGGAAGTCTGAAGRCAGGGTTCTGAAGGCTACTTTCCASAGTCTTTCAAAAGGAAAAGTGTCTTAAAATACCAGTGTGACCCCCTGAAGGACATCTATTTGGCGACAAGCAACAGTGGCAAACAGCTAACATTTGTGATGAAGAATCTTCCTTCTTACCCTGGATGTGAAGGGCATTTGGCTGAAAAGAAGGGCTTTCTGCTGGCTGGTATATCTTCAGAGGCATTCCTGCGGGCTGCTGAAGCTGAGGAGGTTGTGGAGTCTGTCTCTGCATCATGGGATGTTGAATGGACATTCTCTGGGGACTAATGTGATGAGGAGAAGGAGCTGGAGCAACAAACCTAGAAGTTCAAAACCACAAAACTCCAATAAATCCCCAATACATAAAAGCTAAAGAACGTTTTAATTCTATTTACATCACTTTAGTTAATGTATAGATACAGACCTCCAAAATAACRGTGTGCAGCCCAAATAGTGGTAACATAGTTTTAAATGATGACATACCATTACATTTGACAACTGGGAAATTAGYAGGCTGAACTGCCCCTTTTCATGGGAAACTACTTTTAATGAACTCCTGTGGGTGTATCCAAGTCTTAATTGGAGGTGATGCCTCATGAAGGGTCTGATTTTGGAGACACTGCCAGCTGTTCATTTTAAGGCTTTGTATCAACTTCATCTATGAATAAACAGTTGTTTTTCCTCACTGACAGTGAGGGTCAGTTCAGGTCATTGGTCACTGATGATTTCCGTTTTAGGTTCAGGTTCAGGTTTTGGGCTCTAGAAACCTTTGMATGTTACATAGAGCTATTTGAAAATAAACAACCTGATGTCAATATAATACAGATAAATGCAAATTGTTAAATTGCTTCTAGAATCTGACCACATCAAAATGTACATCTGGACTCAAAGTATAAACTTACAAGCCTGGCAGAGGAGAGAATGCTTGAGAGMAAACCTGGTGATGCAGCTGCCACAGAGGTTCGTCACCTCAGTGGTCTGTTTAGCATAGCTCTGTCACTGCTGGCACTACAAGGATACACCCTACTTTTGAAGATTTTATGCAAGAGTTTYATGGAATTTGATTTTTTACTGATGCTTTTCTACATTTCTTTAAAACTGCACACCTCAAAGTACATTACAGATAKGTCATGTGATCTTTTTTGCAGACAGAAATGTTGTAGGAGCCTCTGTCTATGCCCCCAAACCATTCACTAGACTGATGGGATCTGGCTAATTAATGAAAACTCAGGAATGGGTTTGGGCCACTTTTTCATCAATGAYAGAAGAGCTGGAAATTTTCTCAAACACCAAAAAAGAACCATGGTATTTCTGCAAGAGGATGAGCAGAATGTGACATAATATTCCTGTTGCAGAAGAGCCTGTTTCTCCATTACTGAAACCAAGCTGCAAATCTGYTGAGAAGTGTCCTTCAGAGGCTGCTCCTAGGAGGGATCAGAGCCAGCAGTTAACACAGCCTACCAGTATTCTAAAATGTGAAGCCTGTTGTCCTGAGACTAAACCACAACATACTAGATGACTTTTTTTTTAAACCTAATAAAAAAGCTTGCTTTTCCTGAAGAAGCATAAGGAAATTTTTATCACACCCTGAATGCAACACAAGGTGCAACTGCAGTAGTAGCTCCACAAAACAACGCAGGGCAAGGTCATCATATAGGTTCTAACTGTTTTAAAAACCAAGKCACCTGAGATCTTTTATGCTGAAGGTAAGAATCTGTTTCTGCCACACATAATCTGTGTGATTCTGACTTGTTTTGAAAGGTGTTTACTACATTTCTGGTGACCCACAATCTACATTTGGAGTGTAACAAGTGTCAAGATGAACTCTGGATAATTTACTACCTAYTCTGTTTTCTGTGAGAAGCACATTTTTAAGCATATTAGATTGAATTTGGATGGTCCTAGTGCTGATGTGACATAACTTCATAAACATCCATTACTTCAGAAATGCTACATAGATGGATGAAACAATACACTGAGCCACTGAGTAGTTAATGTGTCAAATATTTCATTGTTCCAGGTAACTGATGCAGAGTAGACTGGAAGACATATCAGGGAGGAACAGAACAAAGCATGCATGTATTTCACAATAATACTAGAGRACTAAAATTAATACTAGTTTTTTCAGAAAGAGAAATCAGTAGTTACACTGTGATAAAAATATTTAAATGAAAATTTAATGATAAAAAGAGATTTTTAAGAAGTGCTATAACTACCTGGTTATATCTCTCCTGAGTAATAACTAGAGTTATTTTTTGTATAGTAGGCACTTTATCATTCACACATTTCATTCGCTCACTTAAAAAAAAAACCCATGATTATCAGGCAATCCTCTGAAGTGCCCCATGCCTGGAAAGAAGTCAATGTACTGATTTGAAAACCATAGGATTAAGGTCTTTAGTTAAAGACCTTCTTCATGGCAGTTCTTTGCTCCACACAAAGCACTTTGTTACATGTGAAGGTTGGATGTTTCAGCTTCTTCGTTCAACTATTCAGTCTTTGGCTTCCGCAAATCTGGCCTGGAGCTACTTATTATTTTACAGCAAAATCATAAAAGGAATATAATCACATACTCAAATAAGCAGAAAGAAGCACTGTTGCAGAACTTATTATGGCATAATGGTACCACTAAACTGAACGGTTTGGCTCTAAGTTCTTCTTATCAGTCTTACAGTCTCTAGAAATTCMTGTGAAGCTGGGATGCATCATGCTTTAGAGACATACTGCTAGCTCTGGTTCACTGGAGGGCAAAAAAATTACCTGGAACAAGTCCATGAAAAATTTTGTTCTGTTCTCACATTGACTAAGAGGCTCAAAAGCAAGAAGAATATTTTGGATAATTTAGTAAGTAAAGAATTTTAAAATACTAATTTCAAGCAGTTGGTACCATCCGTTTGGGGGRTATGTTAACTGTGCCATATAAACCCATAATTTTTGGTCTGAGTTTTATTAGATTGCTCTTTCAGCTTTCTTGTATGCTCATGCCTTCTCCCATTACAGAAGGGAGAGAAAAGGAAGTGAAGTACATATTCTTTTTTAAACAAATGCTTTTAGGTACACATTTGGTACCTTCATTGCAGTGTCTTGTATTAATGGAGCACTCAAAGCTAGTATTGAAGAGCTGGGACAAGCAAAATGTAAACCAGCACTTTCATTATTTATATTCTCTCCTTTGATAAATGAAGTTGCTTCTGCAATCTGAACTCTCTAAATGACTTGCATTATGTGTACACAGGGTTTTGTACACATAATGAATGCCGTGTAAGATGTGTTCCATGTTTGGCTCAGTTTCTCACATTAATAAGGCTTAATCAAGTCCACACTCTCCCTCACGTCACCTAGAAGAGGAAGACACAAAAGAAACCCTTCCAATATTCCTCTATCCCATGATATCTGGAGCTGTAGAGAAAGTGCTGATTCTTTTCCGCTTCTGTCTCTCACAAACCTGAGTCTGCTGTCCAAACAGCGGCACAGATTTGGCCTCCAGGATTATCAAAGTAGCCACACCAGTTTGGATCAGCYTCTGTCCAACAAATACGCCTTCTGCTGGAGCAAGTGCTGGTCAGCCTGTCCTAGCTGTGAAATGACCCCGGGCATGCAGTGTTTCAGGAACCACACAGCAGAGAACCACAGAATGACTGAATAGTTTGTGTTGGAAAGAACCTTCAATGGTCACTTAGTGCAACCCTCACTAGCGCAAGGGGAACAAATCCTCTTGCACCGGCAAATCCTGTAGTCTGCTCAACAATGACGCTGGGATAAACAGGATGATTCACACCTTTTAAATACTCTATCTCTGCCACCTTCTCTATTGAAGGTTTGTTCAGTTCACATTTTCACAGCTATCATAACACCTATGAAATGATGTTACAGCCCACTTACAAGGCCCTTGGGTGAGTGTACTGTATTAGATTCAATGTGCAGATTCTGCMTTAGTTCTTTTAAACATTGCCCTTAATTTTTACCCCATGTTTTGTAATCAAACCAACACTGCTGTAATACTTTATTCCTTCTCTGAATTTAAATTGCAGTTTGTCACACTACCTAAATGAAGAYACTGGCACTTTTTCTTTAATCCAAAGCAGCTCCACATATGGGAATTAGCAGGCATAGCCCTTTTAGAGAGACTATGTAAATGTAACACACGAGAAAGGAGTATACCATTTTGGGTTTTTATTATCATATAGAGTACTGTATTCATGTCTGAAATGCAGACAATGAATTGTTTGTGCCTGCTATGGTTCTACAGCAGTATAACCTCAGAAATGGACAAAGATCATTGTCTTTTATAAAGACATTTATAAGTGTAGCAACTATTAATGTGCGCATGCCTGTCGCCTCATGCTCTGGCAAACTGGGTATGGATATTAGATAAGTCATGCATTGAAAAGAAAACTGGACAGAAAAGCCTGTGTCAGGCAAGAGAGGACAGACAGTCCCAGAGGGTGTGAACAGAGGGCCAGAGCTAGAGCAAGGGAAAAAGACCAGGATCACAGGGGCAGGAGAGGGGAGGAAGCACTGAACAAGTAGGTGAGCTCCACTGATCAATAGGCAGTAAGTTCCATCTCAGACTGATATACAAAAGGCTGGGCAACCAACTAGTGCTCCAGAACTGGCTGAACTCATACATGAAGCCTGAAATAAAAACGTAGTTTCACCTGCTGTTATTTTCCTGAGATATCATGTTCTTCCATCTTCCTGATACAAGGCAGAGTGAATATTGCATTCATCCAAAGAAATTACGCTCATTTACCAGTAATTGAAATCTAGTGAATGTTGTTTTTAGGTTTATAATTGGAGACTTTGTACTCTTCAAATTACTGTCATATCTGTCACTCAAAGAAATGAAACACTTTGAAATACATTACTGAAATACAGCAATTTATCAGTTAGAGATGAAAAARGAATTTACAAAATAATGTTTAAGTACCCATAAGCATAAAGTAAGAGTTTAGTATTTTGTGTGATGATGTCATTTCCTGACTTTTCCACTAAAATCCTRTTTACTTAGGTCTCTTCAGTCTTGTGATTTGGTAGACTTCTGGTTCAATGAACTATAGATTTCTATATCTGTATTACCATACACTACCTAAATCAGTGGAAAGGCTGATGAAAAAGATTTAGGGAATGTCTCAAGATGAAAATAAAAACATGTCCAAGCAATCGGTTTTTATGTCACTGAAATATCTAAAATCACAGATTTTACAAAACCTAACCAGCATATAAACAAAACATCCATAACTGTCATAAAATAAATCCTGACTATAAATCAAACTCCAAAACTAGTGAAACAAAAATTTGCTCATTATCTATTGTCTTCATAAAATGCCAAGTGAAAAAAAAAAAAAAAAAAAAAAAAAAAAAAAAAAANAAAAGGCAATTTCCTGAATAAATATTTGCTATTGAGAGAATATTGACAGAATATGACTTTTTCCCACAAGTAAACAGAAACATGAATCTCAGGGCTCCCATTCTGTAAGGTTTGGCTGTGGTCACCTGAAGTTCAGTGTGCCATCCAAGTATCACTTTCCTTGCTTGTGCCATTCATGGGGATCAAGAGGGGATTGGAGGAAGTCGCTGGACTGGAGACAGATGGAAAGTCTCCCTGCCCAGGCTGGAGTAACATTGTCCCTTTTASCTCTCCTTCCCCTGACAAGCCCCTACTTGGAGTAGTTGCTAGGGCTGCCACCAGTGACTCTCTGTCACCAACAATTGTATTTGCACCTATCCTGGCAGCTCTGAACAAAGTCCTGCCTCAGACTCAAGGTGGGAAGCACAGGGTCTTACCTCTCTGAGTCCACAGCTGCGAGAAGAGGTATCTGAGGAGGATGCAGAGGACTACCCTGTATGTCATGTCCTGGGGAGGAGTGGCTGCTCGGGTGGGACAAGGGGATCACAGCTGCTGAAAGTAAAAGGAGAGAAATAACCTTCATCAGGCTGGAAACAACATAGATAATTGACCCAACAATCACAACATTGATAGCTGACCAAAGACTCCAACACCTCCTCTCAAGCTGTAGCACCAGCTCTTTGCAACAAAGAAAATCAAGGGTTTTCTTAAGTGTTGTTTTCTGTAAAAAGGGAAGAAGAAAACCCACATGAAAATAACCAAGTATTCTTTGCTGCTTCCAAATGGTCTTTGAAATACTTCAAAACCAGGCATGAATGATCACAGCCGTGCTCCTTGTCTTGGAATTCTTTGTCTGAACAAGGCTGCAAATCTATATTTTTCTGTTGTAGAAGAGGCATCAATTCCTAAGACACACATTTTAAGAACTAGTGAACAGAAATATCAGTTTCAAAAAATGTAAAATGCTTTCTACATTTTCTCCTCATCTGTAAAAAATCACAAATTTCTTGAAGTAGTACTACTATTATTGCCCCAGATTCCTCAATAATACGTATAAAAATTTTAAACCATATTTAACAATTTAATAATTTTCTGAGTTGYCTCTTGTATTTTTTCCAATAAGGAAAGGCTCTAGATGACAAAAAAGCAGTACAGGACTTTGTCCAAATGTCCAAATTAGTTGATCCCAAATCCTGTAACCTTGTTTTCTTGTAACCCTTTTTTTTAAAAAAAAAAAAGTTTAAATCAACCAAATTTAAATCWTTGTATCTCTGAAGATCCAGTTACCAAACTGTTCTATTGACATTGGTGTCAGGTAGCTTATGCTGATGTTGAATGGCAGCCAAATACATGCTCTTAAATATTTTATGAACCCAGAGAATGAATTAGATAGGCTGTCTAAAAGATAAAGATGATCTCTCCTGTTTGTCTGTCATATCTTCCAGCCTCCGAAAAAAAAGTATTGTTCAGGCCTAGTTTACAGAACAAAATTGTACCTACAAAAATTACATTATGCTAGTGAATATGTTGGAACTAATGATCTCAGTTTCTTAGTAAAATCCTAAAATTTAAACCAGTTCCCCAGGGAGCACTGTCACCAGTAAAACATCTTTCTAGGCTAAAATATCTGCATGGATGCTGCAATCTAGCAGAAGAAAGACTGCTTTAGGGGTAGCTTCACCATAGATAAGTCTTGAAGAAAATGATTTCACAGGTCATAATTTTCTCATTCACAGGCGTGAATTTTGCAACACAAAATCAAAAGGGTGAAAATTCACCTCATCTCCCACATCCTCAGTCTATTTCTGGAAAGACTCTATTAATCCTTACAAGCCTGCCTTTGTGACACATTAGATATTCACCACRCTAAGGCAGAGTTAAGAAAGGCTCACGAGCCTAATTACGTTGTAGCCTCATTAATGAGTGGTCCTGGACATTTTTTAACTGGTGGAAATGACAGACAGTGCAAGATAAAACACAGGAAAGCACTTGGGGAATACAAATATCCCATACAGATGCCGTAGAGGTTATGTCAAAGTTTAGGGGAAGTTGACACTGATGATCAAAGCTGGAGGAGTGAAGGCTGACCGTGGCACCAGACTCTGCTGTTTGCTAATTTGTGCATGGACCAGAGCCTCCTAATCACAATCCAAGTGATGAGATACATCTGATAGTAGAAGACATCCCAAATCTTAACAGAGGCACAGAGGAGGCAGATCCCACTTAAGACACACGTAACTCACAAAGAAAGCACTGAGGGCATTTCCCTGCTAAGACAGAGGAATGTTTTTTTTTTTTTCTCCTGCTCTGCTCATGCACCCCAAAGGTAGTTTCTTCCACATTTGTCCCTCAGGATAGCAACAAGACAAATGCAGAAGGAGAAAATATAGACTGAACTTCTGAGATTATTTTATCTTACATGCAGGAGGAATAAAGTACTGAAAAACAACCAAGCACACATTCTGACAGAAAAAGCAGAGAGAATATTTAACAGATCAGGACACTGAAAAGGAAAACCCTGACTGTCTAAATAAAAGGAGATTATTTAAATTATTCCTTGCCAAAATAGGGTAACTGGCATTTTATAATGACAAAACTAACAAAATTGTGTAAAAATATACAACAACTTAGTTCACCAGTACCATGATCTTAACACTTAAAACGAACCTGTTCAGGATGAGGAGTAAAAAGGCTGGACTATGACTGGGCCTTCAGCACAAGGCAGAAACAGCTGTTCTTCCTGATGTAGCTCTTCTCGGCCACAACCATGATTAGTGTTCCAGGCAAACGTTTTTTGAGTCATACTTACATGTTTTTAAGCTGGTTCAGGCTTAAAAATGTGCTGTGGTGGTACAGGGTCCCACAGCACTGCCCAAGACCTGGTGACTGTCTCTGGGAAAAGGTTATCTGCAGCCAGGCACAGGCAGCCACTGCCAACCTTCTGGCTAGATTTCCCAGCCATTTCCCTGTACCTTTTTTTTTCTGCTTCTGATGGAGACACAGTACACAGTGTAAAGCATGAGGTAACTACTAGAGGACCAGGTAGATTATTTGAGTATGTCCTGGCTACAAAAATGTATTCCTTTATGCAGGGTATGTTAAAAGCTCACAGCACGACAGAAGAGTGTATCTGGGCTCCCACTATCTTTGTAATGAAGCCTCCAAAAGAAGCACAACAAATGGCTGTGTGGGAGACCAGGGAACACCTACTGGCAGTGCAACACGTCTTCTGGCAGGGCAACTTCTTTCAAGGCACTGTGTTAATAAAAGCACATCCGTGGGCACCCAAAGAAGTAAAATCACAATAGTGGCAACTTCTGACTGGCAAAAATGCAACTATTAAAACTTCCCAGCATAGAAACGGCAGTGGTCCAAGCTACTTCCTGAATCTTGTAATACTATTTGAAGGGAAACACTGTCAGGCATTAGCAGTGTACAGATACACAGCAGTCAAAAAATAATGTCAGTAACAGTCTATTTTACTAGTAAAGATTGGKAAGAACTCTGGACACTATTTTAGAAACTGCTGGATAACATGACTGTTTTTCCTTGTGATGTGTGGTTCTGTGTGTGGCAAGCTTTCCTAGTGGATTGGTTGTTACATGTGAGTTACTTGCTCAAAGTGTTGGCAGTAAATTTCTTCACAAAGCAATATGTCTTTTCAGTGCCTGATCCCATTACACACCTGATTCAAATGGTATGGAACTGAACAAGTGTTCATGACAGCCAGCATGCTCACTGACACCAAAACAGAACCACCACGTAGGTAAGCACACAAAGATGCAGAATTAAGTGTTGGTTTTAAGTGGTTTTAAACAAAAAGAGAAGATGTTTAGATGAGAYATTAGGAAAAAATCTTTTACTGTGATGATGGTGAGGCACTGGAACAGGTTGCACAGAGAAGYTGAGGATGCTCCATYCTTGGAATTGTTCACAGCCAGGTTGGATGGGTCACTGAGCAACCTGGTCTAGGGGAAGCTGTCCCTGCCCATGGCCAGGGGGTCAGGGACATACGATCCTGATCCTTAAGAACTCCTCCAGTACAAACCATTCTATGATTCTATCATTCTATGATTATGAAACAAAAAGGCTTCCTAAAAGAAGGATTCTCTCTCTCTCCATGCAAGATAAAGTAACACCTTTAAATCAGTTTTAAACAGATTCAAATATTAAAAGAAAAACCCCAGTCAACCCCAAACTAATTCAAACCAAAGAATTGTGAATGTTGTTCTTCTGTATTCCTTAAAAAGTCCAAGTTACAACATAATTTACAAGATAGATATAGATTATAAATCCTGACTGTGAACCTTTGATTGGGTGACAGGCACAAAGCTTCAGCCAAAGAAATGAAGGAGCCATGTTTTCTTTTCTGGAATCTCATCACAGATCAATTCATAAGGACACATAAGAATTTTCCATGAGAAAATGGAAAATCTCTGCAAATGATTSTCCATGAGAAGCAAAATCCACATATATCCTCATAATGTATAGAACAAATTTAGGTGGTTGCAAAAGAAACAGACTATTCTGAATGAGGTTTCTCTAAGGAAAAAAATGCAAAAAGGTAGCATTTAAAATGTTGCAGAATCTAAGSCCTAAAAAAAGTTTTCAAAGGAGTTAGAAACCTGTAATTTCGTGAAACAGATTTAAATGCAGAAGAATCACCCTCTTCTTTGCAAATTGCCAACAATGCTCTAACTGGAGAGCCTACTGGACTTACAACCATCAAATTAGCACTCCTAAAATCTATTTCTGCCACCAAAACTGACCCAGAAGACAGAGCTGGACAATTAATCACAGTTTGGAAGCTAGAGAGGAGTGCTCAGCAGATTGCTCCGGAAATCTCCTGTGAGAATATCTTGGAAATCTCCTGTGAGAATATCCTCAATTTCTGCAAATCTAATCTCAGCTCATCTGATATACTGTCCCATCCCAGCTTCTGTTCTGTCTAGGAACTTGAAAAGAAAAGGAAAAGTTGGGTCTTTATCATCTCTCAGTTTTGCACGTTACACTGCGTGAAGCTATTAAATATTTTTTTTTAAATCTCAACATTCTTCACGATCCAACTCCCTCTCAATGYACAATGTAAAATAAGTAACTATAACCAATGACATGTTCCTAGAAGTCCTCTGGCCAAAACCACATCTCTAAAACCAGAGTGTTCCCTCTACTTTCACATAACAAGTGTCACACTCAGCCTGCACCCAGACCAAGGCATTTAATGTAAMAGCATACGAGTAATACCAACTACCTAATAAATTAGAATACAATCAATCACAGCTTTAAATGTCCCGATTTTTGTCATATAAACCTCTATCAACACCAACTATTACGACTCACAGCAACCTTGCCAAAAACATGAAATAGAACTGATAACTTTACAAGCCTCTTAGTAAAATAAAACCACTCACTGAAGTGGCCACTTCATATAATGTTATTTTCATCACTGCAGATAATATCAATGAAGACAATTCATTYACTTCCCACATCTGATTCTCACTTAAAAAGTGATAAGTGATAAAAGATGCAATGCATTCTGCCTGAAAGCTAAAAACAGATGTCCTCACAACTACTGAAATATTACATTAAAAAATGTAAAGATCCTGCTCAATGTTGTCTTGAGCTTTGAGATTTATTATCACTCATAAATTACTGGTTGTTTCAAATTTATTTGAAATGTGAGCAAAAATCATACACACAGGCAGGTATTAAGAAGTTAGATAAATTAATAGTAAAATCTCAGATATTTAACCGAAACAATACAGTAAGATTACGGCATTTATAGCATAAATGTGTTTATTGTATATTTAGTCAAAATACGTGAGCTCATAATGTAGCATTTAAGTTCATAAATGTAGATCAGTTGAAAAACTGATATGTGATCGATGAATAAGAAAGGGGGAAAACACTGTGATTTTAAATGAAGCTTAATGTATTCAGGAATGCTAGAAGTGAATTGGTATGCATATAGTGCAAAAATATCCTGTTGTGTTATATTAGRTCTTTTCATGGATACAGTATGATTTGTCCTGCTTCCCTCCAAAAAACATAYAAAAACATGTTCAAAATCTGTCTTTTTTAATATTACTTTTCATATTCTATCCTTCTTATGGGAGACATACCGATTTCAGAGGACATTCTACTCTGAAAAGTGATCCCTAATATTAAGTGAGCAGTAAYATGGCAGTTTTTTATCTGTCTTATTCCATACCTGGGTAAATATCACAAGCAGGCCCTGGGGAGTGTTGCATGGTATTATCTACAGCATCATGAGGTGACAGGGCTGGCTGGAGGGGCTGGATTGCAAGGCAGTCGTTCAGGATGTCCTGGTCAAGCTCTGAGCTTGATCGTAACTGAAAAACAAGAGATAAAAAAGGAGGAATTAYAACAAGAGATTGATACGGACTAAAGAAAGGAAATAATCACAAAAACCTTTAAGACAGTGARAAATTACAATGAAGAACCACTGAGGTTAGAGAAAGAGAGTAAAATCAGAAATCTTTTCTTTTGAATCCTGATTAATACCATCCTTTCATTATASTAGGCACTTTTTGAATCTGAGGATGAAAACACTTCCAGATGCTTAACAAGACTGAACTCAGACAAGGACTACTTGTACAGGTAGGATCTCGGACAGATGGACTTCAGTGTGCTCTCTTGTCACACACTGCAAAAGAGACGAGTGTCCTGGTTAATGGGTACTGGAGAATTATCACATGTCTGACATTGCTTAGATCAGCAGAGGGGTCTTACAAGGAATACAAATATTTTCATGCTGGTTTAGTGCTCTGAATTGCTTCACTGCAGCACCAGAGGAGCAAAGGCACTCATGGCACTGGAAATGGAGGGACTGGGAACAAGCAACCAGGAATGGCAATACACAGGCAAGTCAGGATGGAAATGGGACCCCTTCATATGGGGGCCCCATTCTTAAACAGACTATGACTACATTTGTTTCACATTATGGCAGAACTGTGAGTGCTCTGTCACTGCCAGCAATCCTAGATGCATGCTTGGCCACTTGCCTGGTACCTGATCCATCAACAGCAAGTCTGGTAATCTGGCTGATCACCAGAACATTCACTCTACAAACAATTAATAAACACATTAATAACAAGTGTTTTCCTTTAGATGAAASTGGATAAAGAGTGTCAATGTGAGGCTCCAATAAAATACAGTAAAAGACTACAATTAAAAAAAAAAATCCCATCACCAAAACAAGGAAAAGGTTCCTGCTGAGCACCCTAACAAGGATGACAAAGCTGTAATGACAAACTACACCCTGAGTTTTAGGGCAGGTTATGGGTACTGCTGCAAGCTGCTGGGACTAATGCCTGTCCTGATCTGCTGCCTGATGTTAATGCAAGATATAACAAAAATTTGCCTGCTCCTTTCAGCCATTTTGGCTGGTGTATTCATTTAAAAGCCTGAAAAAGGAAGGCCTGTGCTTCCAGCGTCTGGACAATGCAGTGGCTGTTATGCCCATAAATATCCTGCCCTGTCATCCAGGTCATGCAGCATGATGGAAAAACTCTGACCKAGTGCAGTTGATGTGCTGCCCTTTCCCAAAAAGCAAATCTCACAGAGGCAACTGAGGCTTCTCCTCTCTTGTTTGGTACCCTGAGGGGTGAGCAGGTAACAGTAGCTAGAACATAACCTAGCACGTCTAAAAACTTTTTCTGGGGTGGAAGAAGAACAAGAAGACAAATTTCTGCACATCCTGTACTCAGAAATGAATCACAGAATGGTTTGAATTTGAAGGAACCAAGTTCCAACACCGCTGCCACATGCAGACACCTTCTGCTAGATCAGRCTGCTCAAAGCCCCATCCAGTTTGGCCTAGAACACTCCAGGGATGGGACAAATGAAGAAAGAAGAGGAAATGATTCTGCATACAACCATGAGAAGATCCATTGCCACAAGATGACCCTTGTGCCACAAGATGCTCATAAACATTCAAATTACTTTTGATAACATGCAGTAGTGCAAAACCATGGCAACTGAGTGGAGAGTTGGTCTCACACATCATAAGCACCTGACCCTGTAGCTGGAGATACTGCACAGCCTGTGACACCTACACAGAGTGTGCATGCTGCAGATGATCCCTCCTCTTCAAACCTTAGCCCATCATTATTAATCCCCAAGGYTCACTACCTCTGTGAGGTATATTCGTTATTCTAGAATTGGGTGAGGGAGTATGTATGGGGAAAGGGAGAAAGGGAGAAATACCCTGAGAAACTATTTTGTTTATTATCCATATTTACAAACTGTTGTTAAGTACAAATGTTTCTCACAGTTTGGCACATGCCATTGTCTGATATTATCCAATCATTGTGCTAGGTTTGCTGTTATCACTAGTAACACGGCTGCTTCATGAAACTAAGTGCTTGTGAAATTAGATTTCAAACATATCCATCCTCAATCCTTACATTTACATTATTAATAAGCATTATGTGAATTTAAATTTCTGTGGAATCGAAAGTAAATATAATACGAAGCATCCAATTTCTATAAAAGAATCAAGATTGTATCATACAGAATACACAATTGCAAAAGCTGCCTCTGTAAAGTTGTCTGAATTTTTTTTAATAAATGTATCAATTTTCTGTATCAGATGACACTCATGGRTAAAACAGTGAGAAAAACAAAAAAAAAGAGAGCTAAGTATTTATACATTAGTTACAAGAATTAAATAATAATATTTGACATATTTTTCTACTTTGCGCTGCTCTTCTGCAAGGAATCTTGCATTGGCAAATCCTTTGATATTTAGAACTAATCTCTCCTGGCTTGAATTTCCTGGCTTTCCAATGCTTATAAAAATGAAGAAAACAGAGGATCATCAACAGAACACCAAAGACAGAGAAAGAACCACTGTGAACAGCTGTGATCTGATTTCTGACCAAAGTTCTTATTTCATACACTGACTATTTTTATTAGTATTTACAACCACAAGGACTTTAAAGGGTTAGAAACACAGATTTTATAAACCTATGCATACACAAATGAAAGTGTATGTATTACAATWTATAATATTATATGTATATAAAGTATAATTTTAGAATTACAGGTATGTATTTAACGTAYKTATGATGAAATACCCTATGCAAGARGTGGGYATTACACTGACTTGTGTAACTRTAGATGCACACTGCTAATTAAATTGCCACTTAAAATACTACCACCAGCCTTCTATATAAACTCTCCCCACATAACAGATCCTGGGAATAATTTTACTGTCCCCTGCTGCGGGGTATACGTGTGATTTTCTCTTTAACAGTAATTACCATTGCAGCACTGGAAAGAGGAGAGCAAGGGCTAGAGGAGTCTTCCCTACTCTACTCCTTGAAGAGCAGGACCAGAGCAGCTGTTTCCCAAACTGGGCACAACTGGAAAACTCCATTTCCCATCACTACTGTCTTCTCTTGACAGGCAGTAACAATGCTTTCTTTGGTTGCTGCTGCTCCTTCCTCTGCCATTTAAAGCTCATTCTCCTTTCAATGTTTTTTCCAGTTCTTTCCTCTGAAAGGAGGCATAAACTGTGATTTTTTGGAACAAATGAGGGGAAAAGACAGATTCCAATTCAAATAGCTGATCAAGGCATTTCTTCTTCCAGTAAGGACATTGAGGGTCAAAAACCCCTCCACATCGGTCAAATATTTTGCAATATTTCACAGAACACTTGTAATGAAAAGTTTTATTTGAAACCAATGCATTTTGACAAATGCAAGGAAAAGAGAGCTATGATTTTTCTTTAGCATATCAAGAAACAGAACAGACAATGAAAAGACAGATGATCATAAAACCAAACAAAAGCCACGAACCATTCACTGCAAGCACAGAATTTTATCTTCAGTTAAAAAAGCTATAAAGGAGAAATAATACTTGACCAGATCTAACTGCTGCAGTCAATTTCTTGCTCTGTTCTAACAACACTGCATTTCTTGTCCAGTCTGGACTGTAGACTTATCATCCAGCTGCAAAAGAAAACTGACACTGTCTCTATGACTTTTACATGAATCATATCCCAGCACAGATCTCCCAGCGCTGTGGCTGAAATACATCACTTCCCCATGATCATYTTGTTTCTCTCATGATCACTCAGCTGACCACTTGTACAATCATGCTGGGACTGAAAACTTGGCAATCTGTTCTTAAGAACTGTAAGGCTCTAAAGTTACCTCACTGGAGGGTGAAATCAGTGACTGAAAATTCTGCCRTGCTGAGCACAGCCATTTTCTGTGTGCTGTAATGTAACCTAAATTTATGGCTGACCAAAGTGCAAGTTAGCAATAATTTGCTCTGCTCACTTGACACTTTACTGTATTTAATATTTGTTCTAAATAATAGGTTTTGAATTTTAATAGCTCATTTTTATGGTAAGACTTGTGAAGTTCTGTATTTGAAAATACAGAAACATTTCCATTATCACAATGTGGCACGTTTTCTAATACACAAAACAAACAGTTTGTCAGTCATGATATACAGCTGTTTTACTTCTGTGACAATTCACTAATATGTATCGCCTTTCAGAACAACAGATGGAAATTCTACTCCTGTACACTTTGGGTATGAATCAATAATTAYCCAAGACTAAATGAAACAAGCACAAGTAATTAGATGGGAATAAGATTCTTATTCCTCAGTTTTCAATTTCATTATATTTGAGTTCAAAAGCAGAGGTATGCTGCTGATTTGATGCATGACTTAATTCCAGAGAAAATGTCTCCTTACAAGAAAATATAATTTTTTCATTTTTCACCCACCAATGCATGTTTTTGTACCACTCAGCTAGTTTCTTCAGCATTGCTCCTGTACAACAGAAGTCAGACACCTTCAAGGAAAACATATGATAGGTGTGTTTATGAATACACTTCATAAGAAAAGAAGCAGCATAGTTTGGGAAATTCTAAACCACACAAAATAGTTCAGTAACTTCAAAACTTGCCTATATGTATTCAGATTAACTCCATTTAATTCTTAAGTGAAGTCTAGACTCCTTCACTCATTCAAATATGCTGGTTATCTCATCAAATCATAGCATTTTAAATCTTACTCACATAAACATGTGCTTAATGGATTATTTCTGTATGTAAGAGAGACATTATTTTGTTTATTTTTATGCAGGTTAGCTATATGTCTGCCACGTCTAAAACCACCCAAAAAAATYCCAAATACAGCTAAATTTCATTGACAGGAAGTGTTTCACAATAACTGTAATAGCTCTGTAGATGTGTTTTTACTTTCCATATAAAGTCAAGGAGGAATTTCTGCTAATCACAGTCTGTGCATTAAGTGTACTAAGAACTACTTGTCAAGTACAGAGCAAGTCAATAGTTTTTATTCATTTTCACTGTCTGTGATTTAAGCTGGCACTGGGAGACTGAAGYATGGCCTGTCTGTGCAGAGCCACATATTGTACTAGCTGTCCTGAAGGAGTAGCCAGAATTYAGTATTTACTTGCACAGTTATGTTCTGAGAGTTTCATGATATTGAGAGTACACAGATGTCACCGCTAGAAAATCACAAGTTCATGAGGAAGCGATGCCATAATACAGCATTTACTCATACCACARATTAGCTTGATAGATACAGATCATCCTTTCCCTCAAAAAGATCAGCTTCAAGGTCCAGCTCTTTACGCACAGTACCAAACATTTCTGACAACAGACAATGAGACAGAATTAAKGAAAAATGTCCTAATTCTTGCCTCTGGAGGCTACAGATGTCTCAGGGAAAAGAAGCAATGCAATAGAAGGGATTCCTCCACATCCTTTGAATTCAGCGAGTCATATGTGCAGGACTTCTAGAAATAAATGTTCTGMTAATTGTCTACCACAGCTTTCAGATATGTGTGTGCATGTGCTACTTTTCCCTAATTTTAGATTCTATTTCAATTAAATGCTCAGCCAGGAAAACAATAAAAACCAAGTTAATCTAGCCTACTCGCTGCACAGTAATGATGTTAGATTCCATGCAAGAAATAGTTACTTTTGCTGCTTTCGAAGTTTGACTATACTGAACATCTGAGGTCAATAYAAAAATGGTTTCCACCTTCAGATTCTAGCATAAATCAGGAAAACATAACAAAAATGTTTTTTAGTGTTTTGTATTGAAAATCAAAAGGACCTGGAACCTACACAATTAGCAACCTTTGGCAAACTTCAAGTCAAAAATAAATTCTGATTTTAAAGCAATACTAGAAGAGGAAGATATGGTTGAATTAAGATTGATGACACTAAAATTAATTCTATTTTTATTGTATATAGAAGAGAAAGTTTTCTTTTGATTGGTATTAWTCTAATTTGAGGAATATTTTGAATTATATTATCACTAGAATTATACAGAACACCACTTTGAGAGGAAAAATTGCAGCCAGGACAGGTTTGAGAGGAAAATTTGAATAAAAAAATCAAACTAAGAATCTCAGTTTAAAGAATGGAAGTACAATTGAGTATGGAGTAAGTGCAGTGGCCTTTTTCTAAAATAAACAACAAAAGCGGCCGTTCTGATGAAAATAGATTACTATTTTGCTCTACACAACTCAAAAGCACCCATACAGATGTTTTCACACACACACACATTACCACTTCTCCTGTCCCATATCAGATTGTATCATATCTGAAATGCTACCTAAATTATACCAATTACCCTTTTTCATCCTCTTTCAGCCAGTTTCAAGAGGCTTGTAGCTGATTTTTGTGTGAACATCAGTCTAATAGCTGACCTGTGCAATTTAAAAACCAGAAAAGAGCCTACTATTTCATGCTAGACTGATTTGGGATATAGCTATTACATGGTATTGCTAAGCATCAGTTTTTCCCCGTAAATGCAGCCTGACAAAGAAAACACTTGTACTGCAGAATAATTTGCTTTCCCTTTCTAAAAATACATCTGTTTGGYAAATTTTCACTTCATGAGAGGGAAAATGTGCAAAATAAACACATAAGCATCCACCAGGTATTATCCATTATATCCATTAGCAAAAATGTATTTTTCTACCTATTACAGATTACCAAAACTCATAATGATAATCTGTAGGTAGTATCAGCAATTGTTAGTATGCAGAAAGAGGGGTTTTCATAGCACTGCCCTTAATTTTAAGTATTTGATTTTGATTTTATATTTATCTCCACTGGAACCTAAACCACATGCATGTATCTGGTCAAACAGGGAAATACTCTGCTCAAAATAACATCTTGATTAGAGCCTAGTACTAGAACCAAAAAACTAYCACTCTTCTATCAGGAGATCATGATAACTGGCCCTCAGGCATATGATTTTTACTTTTGCAAAGATTCCTCGGGGCATCCCTGCACATTTWCATCCACTGTCTGTGAGTTGCCTGCTTGGTGCGCTACATGGTGTGATACCAACATCAGCCAGACAGGAACTTKCTAACACAGTGTTGAGTATTAGAGAGCAGCATTCTTCACCACAGCACACTGGTCACTCAGGATCCTTCCTGCAACAGAGTGCACCAAGCGTCAGGTGAATGCAGWGTTTATCACACACTGATCACATTCATTAGCTATACCCCCTTTTCTTGATGTGTATCTATTACTTTATACAGTCTCACCCCTTATCAGAAGTCCTTATAGGTACTTTGGGCTCTTCTTTGGTGGTTTTCAATGTCCTGTGTCCTTTTCAGGTGGCTGTTCTACAACACCCAGTTTTGAGTAAACACAGTATCATTGTTTTGCATAACTTCTGCTTTGTCAGCCTTGCAGAGCTGACCTGGAATCCTGCTGGCTTCTGTTTGCCTAAGTTACATCCTTTATCGATTTCTCCAAGGATGTGCTGTTCTGTTCTATTCCCCTTAACAGAGTAAAATGCTGTTCTGTTCTACTGTCCTTATCAGGCGACATGACGATGTGAAGCGCTGGCTAGACTGGTACTGCTAACTTCATGAGTTTCTACTGCCTCTGATTTATTTTGGGGCATTTCTGTGTGAGGCTGGGGTTTTTGTTGTTGTTAAAGCCATTAATTCAGCTTACAGAGCAGTCTCACAGGGCAGAGCTCTGCATCCCARTGAGGAAACAAAGGGGCAGATGAAAACCTTCCTCACACGGGCAGTGCCAGTGAGCTCTGCACATCGCTGCTTCGGGGCAGTACTGAGCACTCCCARAATCAGAACCTGCCCATACCCAGATCCAACAGTGTGAAATGGCAGAGGAGGTCTCAGCCTCGAACAGGAACATTCCTGGAGGACCGTATGAAAGACTTGAAGGATATTTGTGCTGCTGTCACAGTGCTTAACCGAAACGTCACAGACATCCTGTGCAGTTTAAATTTTGCTTGGTAAGACCCTGGTGGTGCTTGAGTAGCATAATGGGCAGGACAGTGCATCTAAAGCCCAGACTGAAGTGTGAAAGGCTAATGAAAATCATAGAATTATAAAATCACAGTATCATTTAGGTTGAAAAACACCATATGATCACCAAGTCCAAGTGTACACACAGCACTGCCAAGTCCACCCACAGACTTTCTCAACCAGGCTACCAAAAGAAAGAAAGATTCCTTATCTGTGAAGACTATGTTCATGCATACACTGGGCAAGGGAAGACAAAGAAACAGAGAAAATGATACTGTTTTATACCAAAATGCACCTGAAGAGTATGAAAGGCTATGAGTATGCACTGACTTCTGTTTACAGAATTTTGAGACAATCTGATTTGGGTTTTTTTTTTTTTTT
>NW_026623492.1:235297-236536 GCF_030028575.1 Malurus melanocephalus | reverse complement strand
TATAAATATAATGAGGGAACACTTATTCTTTCTTTCACGTGCACTTTTCCACATGTCACACTGCCAGAGCTCACAGGAGTAAAAGTCCAGGACAGAAACCAAGTACAGGAAAGAATGATATAGAATAACAAACATTAAYCAATGAGTAAAACAAACCAAAAACCTCCTGGTAATAACAACTGCCACAGTGTCAGAGAAAGGTTTTCAGCACTGTGAAAACCACTGGGGGCTTTGGCTTTTCCTTCTCCTTGGCGAGCAGAGCTCTTGCTCTAAATGTAGTGCTGGCAAAGCACATTGCCCACGACGGAGCCTCCTTGAGAGTCATGCTTGTGCATCCCACCACAGCACGCATCTCCGTCCCTGCAGCAGCCAGYGGGGGCACGGGACCCTCTGCCACAGCCACTGCTCCAGAGCTGCTTTCACAGTCTTTTCCTGTTTCTCACTGACCACACTCAAAAGTCCTGGTCATTCCTWGCCTCAAAAGTTTTCCAACAAATTGTGTGATTAAATTCCTTAAACACTGCTGCCCATTCCTAATCCCTTTTTGCAAACATCCCTTTCAGGAAAAATTGCTGAACGCCATGGTGTCTGATTTCTATTTCATTCTGAAGACAGGAAGTAAAGGGATTAAAGTTGGGGATTAAAACACTTACTCCATACTGCATTTTCTTCTGCAGAATAGTTTCTGAGTTGCCATGGGCACTGCTCACTGACCCCTCACCCCAAAAGCACTTCTTTTTGCATTGGTGACATCTTTTAAGTGGACTCCACAGAGAACAAATGAGGGAAAATATCCTTGTTTTCAGCTGCTCTCAAAGCAAGAAAATAGATTTGCTTCTCTTTCAATCCACTCTCTCCCTTTTGTAGTTTTAACAGTGAAATCTGAACTAAGAGTTTTAATAAGGTCAAGCAAAAACTGAAAGATGCAGAAACCACTTATCTCATATGGTAGCATGTTTGCTCCCCATGAGGCAGGTGTTCTCAAACAGCAGTTCCTCCAGATTAATATAGTCACATAATGGAGACTGTCACCAGTAATTAGCTTAGTGCCTGAGTGACCTTCTGAAACACCAATGGTGTAATGTTCTAACTCTCCTTGGCTCCCTCCTTCCTCATCAATTAAACATCCTGAGTTAGAGAAAATGAAAAGAAAAGTAATTTATTTCATGTAAGAAGCAAAATAAGCACTGTGTTTCTTGAGTTGCAAAAAAAAAAAAAAAAAAAAAAAAAAAAAAAAAA
>NW_026623492.1:214739-235269 GCF_030028575.1 Malurus melanocephalus | reverse complement strand
AAAAAAAAAGCTTAGTTCAAACACAGAGAAAGAAAAGAAATGAAAGAAAAGACTGGAAATGCATAATGAAATTCACAAAAAAAGTATATTAACTAAAAAAATCCCCAGACACTCTTTTATGCTCATATTATTCAGAAAATCTAAAGGAAAATCTAAATTTTGGGTTCTCTAAAATTTTTAAACAAACTGGTAGCTTCATCAGTTGTGTGGTAAAATCARTATGCAATCACAATAAAAAGCCTGTTTCTATTGTACTGTAAAGCAATTAAAAAATGAACAATCAAGAGGTACACAACCCTCCAAGAAGCAAGATGTTTGTAATATTTTGCTGAGGAAATAATATATTTGCTAACATAACCCACCAAAGAGAAAGCCAGACAATCTCTTAAAATTTTATAGAAATTTCCATGTTAACCTGTAAAACACTCGTATGTCTTAGTTCCATAGAACTATTGCTCAGTAGGAGAATATCATATCTTTAAGTACTTGAGTTTTTTCCCATTTCTCATTTTCGTGGTAGGGTGCACAGGTTTATATATCATACCTAGAAGTTSGGCTGAGATATGTCTGAGAGCAGCCCTGTGGAAAAGGACTTGGCGATGATGGTTGGCAAAACTGACCAAGCCATGAGCACTCCCAGAGACCAAACGTGTCCTGGGCTGCATCCAAAGCAGGATGGGCAGCAGGGCCAGGGAGGGGATTTTGCCCCACTGCTCTGCTCTGTGAGACCCCACCTGCAGGGCTGCATCCAGCTCTGGGGTCCCTGCATCCCTGCACGGGAAGGACATGGAACTGCTGGAGYGAGTCCAGAGGAAGCCACAAAGTTAAACACGACTGGAGCACCTCCCCTATGAAGAGAGACTGAAGAAGTTGGGGCTGTTCAGCTGGGAGAARGGAAGATTGCATGAAGACCTCACAGGAATGCTCCAGCATCTGAAGGAAGCCCACAGGGAAGCTGGAGAAGGATCCTTTTTCAGGAATTGTACTGATAGGACAAGAGTGACTGGCTTCAAACTGAAATAGAGTAGGTTTAAATTAGATGTTAGGAAGAAATTATTTTCTATAAGGGTGATGAGGCATGGGGACAGGCTGCCCAGAGAAGCTGTAGCTGSCCCATCCCCGAAAGCTTTCAAGGCCAGGCTGGATGGGGCTTTCAGCAACCTGGTCAAGTGGAAGGTGTCCCTGCCCAGGGCAAGGGCATTGAAATTAAATCTTCTTTAAGGCCTCTTGCAAGCCAAACAATTCTATATTCTATATACATTATAAATTACAGGGGTCTAAAAGAGAAGAGGTCAACTGTCAGGAAAGGAATATAAAATAACCAGCCTTCAGAAGAATTATTAAGACCTGGWGCTAAAGGTGGAGATTTTATACCCCCTTTTGCTATTATGGGGGCTGCACAGTGGGAGAAGAGGAACACTTGCAGAATCTTTATAAGCAAGGTGCTTTCTGTACAGCCCCCCTCAGTTCATACAGGAATCCCCATGAAGCTCAGCAGAGGCCACTCTGCAAGGCAATGCCAGAAATTGCTTGGGCCAGACAATTTATATCCTTATCCCATTGTTTTCAATGTGCTCCACACCTCCTGTGGACTGTGTGCTCTACCACAGCCTAAAGTAGGAGTGGATATGGCTGCAGTGTCATACTGCCTACTCATCTCAGCAGTGCAGTCTATCATTTTTCCTACTGTAATCAGGAAAAGTATTTTGAAAACTTCCTGCCATTGCCAGCTGATCAGATTTGGAAGAGCAATAAATGCAATGTGGAAGGAAGCATGCATAAATACTACCAGGGTTAGAGAAATTCTGATTGCCTTCTGTCCTCTATTCCTGTACAGCAAAGTAACACCTGAAAAAACCTCCTTCCAGTTAGATATCACAGGAAAAAGTGCTGGAACCATCCACTGTCATCGGGATMATGTTTTATTAATGCCCCAAAAGTGACTGTTCAGTCATAATTTTACAACTGACCATTTAACAACTGTGAAAAATGAAGATTACTGGCAGAAATTAATCAATCTGGAAGCCCTGCACACTCCTTTACCTTCTTTGGTCTCACCACTCCCTCCATCCCTTAGTGATTTGGTACATGTACTATATAAATGACAGTTTAAAATATCTCCATCACTTTTAGATATTTTCAGAAACATCCTTTGCACTGCCTTTCCTGAAGCTATGCCTTTGTGATACTTGATTTCTAGCAGAAACAGTACAAAAAATTTGTCCCAGAAAAATAAACATAATTCCTGTGTTAGGCTAAGACTAAATAGTGACCCAGGAGTATCACTGATGCATCTGCTGAGGTGTTAATCTATCTGGTCTGGAGCCTTGTATGGGCTCCTCAAGATTCATTTGAATGAGCTAAGATGGTGCAGATTTACTGGACAGACAGCTTTTACAGACAATTGTCAGGTAAACATTCAATATCTCAGAGCTTGTCTCAATAACAAATCTGATCCATAAATAATTTAAATAAAAGCATGAAAGATATGATCTGGTCACTATTAACACTGCCAAGGAATCAAAAGCTGGTCAGCTGAAAGAGGAAATTATTTGGTATAAATCATCATTCAAATCAAAGTCCAGACTTAAGACTTTTGCATTTCCTTTAGCTGGTCTTGTTTATGTCAACTGTCCAAATTATCTTTTACTTTTTTTTTTTTCACAAAAACAGAGCTGACCAGTTCTATCTTTATCTATTTCACTTTCTTTTAATTAAATAGAAACAATCTTTTGAATCTTTCTGGGTTTTGTTTTTTTTTTTGGCAGGACACACTGGCTTAAAGAAAACTATTTTACGTGACAACACTTATGGATAAAATTAAATCTATCTAAAAGCATAGCCACAGCATTGTTCAGATGATGAGGTCAATGTTACTGAACTGATCGTGTCCTTGCCAACCAGCTGCACAAAATCAGAGCAATTTTTTGTCCTTTTTAAATTATCTCTTATCTGTTTGAAAACATACTTAAAAAAAAAACAACCCTTGAAGAAAGGCAATGGACATTGCAGATATTCATGACAATATCTACACAAAAACAGTGGAGAATCCATTCCACTCACATTGGGAATTGCACTGAAGTATTTTAAAGTTCATATAATCTTTATATTTACAACTACAGAATTCTTCAGCATGACTACTAGAGAAATTCCAACTAACTTTTCATGGTATGCTTGATGATYTTGTACAAACCTGAGTGCTAGCTTACACAACAAATGTATTTTCATAAAGAGCATAATGGTGGTACTGACCTTCTGTACAGGTTTCAAGACATTGGGTCTCTTACAAAGAAGGCTGGGAGAGTTGGTTGGGCCTATTTAATCTTGAGCAGAAATGAGTGAGAGGGACCCCATCAATGTCTCTAAGTGTCTGAAGGAAGGGTGCCAAGAGRATGGACCAGGCTCTTCTCAGTGGTGCTGAGCAGTCATAGGACAAGAGGGAAAGGGCAGAAACTGAGGCACAGGAGATTCCACCAGAACACCAGGATGAACTTCTTTACTGTSCAGATGACTGAGCACTGGAACAGGTTGCCCAGAGAGTCTGTGGAGTCTCCCTCACTGGGGATAATCAAGAATTGTCTGGCACAGTCCTGTGCCATGTGCTCTGGGATGACCCAGAGCAGGGAGGCTGGACCAGACGACCACTGTGCTCCCTTCCAACCTGACCCATTCTGTGGTTTTGTGTTCTAATAGCACAGGATCTTGATTTTAATGATAGCATAAGGACATGATAATGAGTAGAATGATATGAATGATATGAGTGAACAGAACAGCATTTTACTTTAATCAAGGACAGTAGAACAGAACAGCACAGCCTTGGAGAAATAGATAAAGGATGTAGGTCAGGCAATCAGAAGTCACACAAAAGACAAGCAGGATACCAGGTCAGCTCTGCAAGGCTGACAAAGCAGAYGTTATGCAAAACGATAATGGGCTTACTCAAAAGTGGGGATCAAGGAACAGCCACCTAGAAAGGACACAAGACACTGAAAACAGAACCCAAAGAACCTATAAGGACTTCTGATAAGGGGTGAGACTGTAAAATAAAGTAAAACATATACATCAAGTAAGCGGGGATAGCTAATGAATGTGTGATCGTTTTTGCATATAAATACTCTGTTCACCCAACAGGGACATCTGATTGGAAGAAGGATCCTCTGAGTGATGAGCATGCTGCAGTAAAGAATGCCTGCTCTCTAATATTCAAAACTCTGTTAGAAAGTTTTATCTGTCTGACTGCAGTATCAATATATTCTGTAATTTCATTTTCACTAACTTCAACAAAAAGACTTACATACTAGAAGAGCTATGGATWCTTGATTTGGAATACAGTACCATCAGTTCACAGATGAAAGACATTTGTGCTTTACTGAAATCGGAAAAGTGTAACCAACTGGAAATAGGCTTACTTGTCTAGCCAGCTTACCCAAAACATCTTGTAAATTGTTGTCCTTTCAAAGCTGAAGTGAGAACAAGATTAAAAARAGAACACGTTTCAAAAGTAGTTATAGTTCAGGGGCATGTTAACATTTCTCTCAGCATCACTTTAATCTCTCATTTTGGGTACTGTATAGTTTTCTTTCACCAACTTGCTGGCTTAGAAGAAGCCCCATCTATCTTCTGATGGGATGATGAAATCCTGGTAGAATCAGCATTTTTTCCTTTTTAAAATATGACCATAAACACTGCTTTTTATCCCAGCAACGTATTTTAAAAGTACAGACTAAATACTACGATGCATGGTGATTATATCTAAAATATTTTACTAAACATTTTCAGTATCTGTTCCCAGATATTTGCATGGTATTCGTGTACATGTTTGCCCTCATTTTATGAAGAATTTTTCAAATTACTCAAAGATGATTAAAGCAAGCATGACTATCTTCACTCTCRCATGGCTCTGCTTTCCTTTGAAGAGTAAATGAAATTTTATTGTACTATCCATTAAATTGCTCTCATTAAATGCATTTTTGCTGGGATCTTCTTAGTATATAGGATTTCATCTCATTACCTGAAGAGATTCCCAGTTAAATGTATTTAGTGGATAACTAGGGGTTGGGAGAAGGGGAACAGTGGCTGCATTATGGATTTGCAGAAAAGGCATTTTTGCCTTACATGATAAGTCACAGACATATCAACAGAAGTTGCTTAAAATAATKCAGAGATGGAAGTTCACCTGTAACCCGTTGTATAATCCAGCCCCATTTTAGAGAACCAAGGAAAGAGTCAAATATTTGAAGAAACAGCTACAGAATCTGGGTTGAAGACAATGTAAACATCAGCACAGCCAGTAGCTGCTTTCACTGTTATGAACATACTTCATCCTGCTATTTAAGTCTATAAAACATCAAAGACACATTTGCAGGTACAGTCTTGGAGAGCCAGCAACTTAAGATGCCACAATAATGTCACTTGGTATGCAGAGGGAGGTTAAAAGGAGGATTAAAAGCAGTCAGGCACGGTATATTAAAGGAATCCATGACTAACGGGGTGTGACAGCAAAAGGTTTCATTCTTTTCAACAGAATAGATCCCTAGGGCTGGAAGTATTAGTCCACTGTGCCTTTATCACCTTGGAATTTTTATGGCTGTTTTTGATGAATTCACATTTTTGTAATCACCTTTTTGACACTAAGCCAATTTTCCCTTTTAATTAAATCCATAAATRACCTTAATTCTTCATTAAAAGGTTTGTTGTTGTTATTTTTTATTATTATTACCGCCAGGAAATATTTCAAATACCATAGCTTAACGCTAGTTATTAATTGTAACTTCTCAAAGGTCCAGTAACTCACTATATTGTGCCTGGTAAACATTATGCAAACTCTGTCTGTGCTTTAAGTATCTGGCTTGATAGAAGACATGATTTTTTCTTTCTTTTTTAGGAAGGTTGGCCTATTTCCCCTTCCATATCCCAGTGAGAATAAATAAATCTTTATCAAAGAGGGATGAAAAAAATGGAGAATTTTAAGTCTAGGATGTGCCTACAGACTGTGAAGTGAGGAACCAAAAGGTCAAGTTTAAACTGTTTGGCACAAAGAGGGAATAAAAAGTGAACAACATCAAATACTGATTGAAATGCAGGAAGGAAAATCTGACATAGTAGTGCAACATGACAAAGTGAGAGAAATGATAACACGTTATTTCACCTTCAATGATAGTGACACCACAGCAGACTTTACTGTATTAAGGTCCATTATGCCAATTTTAGTTTAGGCATCCCACAAATTTCTCAGAATGCAATGTGTTGATCATGTCTGTAAAAGATGGCTCAGTTGCACTTATGGGATGAGGCTCACAGACCTCATTTGGCAGTCCTGCCTWTGGGCAGTGCTCCACAGAACAAGGGAGCCAAACAACTACTTATTAAAGTGAAAATGAATGTTCCTTTACTTCATCTTTGATACAGGAGTAGATATGCATAAATTTAAAGGCAATTTCTCATAACAGTCACAGGTCAGCTTCTGCTACYATGTTTTGCTTCAATAATCCACTGAATCAAAATTTACTCTTCCAATTTTTATACTGCAGCTTTAAATACTGCCACTTAATGCTTCCAGAGCTGCACAAGCAATTTTCTTGCTACTTTCTATGAATGGCTCTGCATTTAATTAAAAAACTTCTAAACTATATCTTGTTCAACATGGGGTTGACATATGAAAGGTTTATCTATGCCTCTCTTCATACGTGTTTCCCTTTTATTAGGACTAGGCTCCTTAAAAATGAAAGCTTAGACTTTTAAACTCAACAAATGAAACAATCTAACAAGATAGTGTGAGTGATCAATAGGAGCTATGATATAAAATGCTCAAAAAAAATGATTCCCTTAGGTCGAAACTCAGCTCTTTAGAGATATATACATAAGCAGATTTTGACTCATGGACCTGACATCCACAGGGAATCAGCATTGTGAAACGTTTTGGTATTGGAAGTATCTGGAATATGGAAATATAATTTAGAGCTTAATCTCACATACTGACCTGAAAATCCATCCTCCTGTCTGAGGCTGGCTAGTATTTTGTAATATTGTGCATTTACCAAGTGGCAGAATTTAAAACCAAGCATTTCTGTTTGCAGAAATTATTTTTATTTACTTCGTCATGCAAGTTTAATGATTAAACATCACATCAGAAAACAAAAAGCATTAGATCAGGCAGCCTCATTAAGTCAACAATGAAATTATGCGTATATGTACCATATCTATTATTTGTAATTTTTTTCTAGTGAAGAGTCTGAAATCAACCCAAGTACTTGAAGATTCGTTAAAACATCTAGTATTATAACAATGATTTCTTCACATAAACTTTACAYCAGTCAAGACAGTAGAAAAATTACCTTTTTCCTGACTTGTTGATCTTTGGAAGAATGGGCTTTTACATGCTTTCTCAGGGAACTTGGATCTGTGTATCGCTTAGTACATCCCGGAATCTGACAGGCATAAGGTTTCTAAATCAAAAAAGGAAAAGGATAAAGCTGATGTTATATCRCAGATTATTTCAACTCAAGAGAATCCTTTTTGAGCCTTGGGATGCTGCAAACCACATTATTACAGAACAAAAGCATTGTACATTATTACAAGCAGAATGCCTGGCAATTTGTTAGAATGGGAAAGGATGAAAGTAAAGCTTTTAAGGAAGACAAACAAAAGGACGGCTTTCGTTACAGCACCTTTCATTGTTACCTTTTTTTATTCTAGTCAGTACGATGAATATTGCCAGATATACTTACAATTCTTCCACCCTCAGAGCAATCTTTGACTTAATCAGAAATTACAGTCTTTAGTGAATCAGGTAAAGAGACTGCAGAAAAGGCCCAGAAAGACTGTTTAGGATTATAGAAGGATCCGCTTCAGAAAAAGAGAACAAGAAAACGTGTTAGTTTACTGTATGACAGAGGAGGCAAGCAAAAACAAATCAAGCACTGAATACCGAAGTTTCAAAACTATTACAGACAAAAAAAATACGCATTTCAATGTGAAGTACTGACCAACTCCTCCAGCTCACATTTTCTAATAACACTTCATTTTAGAAAAATACCAGTCCTGTGATATCCTTATAGTTTTCTTAAAAGAAAGCCCAATAAATCTAACCCATCTAAGTATCTACTCCTGACTGTTCTGTCTGCCTTCCCTGAAGAATTTCAGATTCACAATATAGAGTATTAAATGACCATTAGGTCCAACTGTTTCCTGAAAATAGCTATGTTGCAATTTATCCACTTAYGTTTCACAAAGCATTTCTGAAAACACCTTGTACAAATTATTACCTCACCAGCCAGTACTGACTATTCAATATGGGTAATTTTTTTTAAACAGCCATTTAAGTCAAATGACATTGATTTTACTGTATTTCTGGACTTCTGCCCTTTGGAAATTGTCTCTGAGAAGATATGATCTTTTGGTCAGAAACTGAGGTTTTTAAACAAATCTCAGGTGTGACTCAAATTTACAAGAATCAATCTGTTAGCATAAAAATTTTTAGATGTGCAAAATTGTTCTACCTCCCTTGCTACATGCCCCAGCCTTAAATTTTTGTTAAAGAAAAGCACTTACTATCACAGAAGGCTTCAGTTTCCCTAAAGATCTACTAAGTGGGAGAGAGTTTCTGCCTCTACCKGCAGCCAAGGCCATGGAACTGTGGTCTTATCAACAAGCTTGGTCCATGTTCTTGTGTTCTTACATTACTGGGTCACTTTTGAAGCCACTTCAACAGCCCCATCAGACTGTCCCCTCTCCTGTCTCTAAGGCTATGGGCTATGTGCTGTCACCAAGCTGAAGGAAAGGAGCAGATGATCTAMGGTACAGGGGACTGCAAAGGGACATCTGTGTCCTTACCGTGTCCAGGTGTGTCCTCTGGTGCTTGGCGCGGTCGCTGGAGTTGCTGAATGCTTTCTGGCAGCCAGGGTGCTGGCAAAGGTACGGCTTTTCACCCGTATGGCTCCTCAAGTGAATCTTGAGATTTTCTAGTCTGGAAAAGGCTTTCTTGCAACCCTCAAACTAGAAAAGAGAAAGAAATTATTTGAAAGGAAACATAGTAAGCACAAGAGTGTTTCCTATGAGAAATGAATAATCATGTGGTATAGTACTTCTAATCAAGTACTGCATCTGTGGAGAAATCTATGTTTATATGAACAGAAAATCAGCTTTTCATCTATCGTGTTTTCATAGTATATTGTAACCTAAAGGAAACTAAAAGATATGTTTTATTTGATATCAGCATTTTTGTACAGACTTGGTTTCAATTAGACTTAGAAATTTATGAACATAGGAAGTATAGGTTTTCTAAAATTCTACGAGTCAGGATCAATTAATCTCCTTAGATTCAGCTGCTGCATATCCCACTAAGCAACATCTAAACCTTCTGATGCGTAACATGCTAGTTTGTTGTTCTTGCATACTTCCAAAAATAAAAATTCAGTAGGAGACACATCAAACATTTTTAAAGCTAACACCAAAATTTCTGTTGTTTCACTACCTATTCACTTGAAAAGAAACAGGTTGTTTTTCCCTGGTGTCAGAACAACACAACTAAATTTTACATTTTTTCAGTGCATATATGTTTACAAAAGCACAGGTAGGAAAACTGGCACAATTCTGATCATAATTCAGATACCTTTCTTACCAATCCGTAATATCCTCAAAAAAAMCCCCAAAAACTATATGAAACTTTTATCACTTAATTTTAAGCATATCTGTCTTTTGGATTTCTACAAAAAAGGATTACAAATTTAAAGTATAAAATATATTACCTATAAACCASCAATATCAAAATTAATCTTAAGAAATTAAAGCTTAACAAAGAGGATGAACAACCCCTTACTATAACAAAATTGCAATTTCTATTTCCCATACATGCATTTCAGAAGATGTCTCAACCCATGAAATTATTTTATTTATATTCTATCTCTTCACTCAAAGAAAACCAGTGCTTTTCAGATTATCCAGTTTTGATCACTAAGCAATAATTTATGCTTGTATAAATAGYGCTGCCTCTATGTTTATGGTGGTTTAGTATGCAAAAAAACATGGGCGCAAGTGTAAAAGTATTTTTACCCTTAAGATATATTTTTAGAAAATATTATAGGATAAATAAAAAAATAAAATACACCAATATATCTTACAATTGCCTTGAAAAAAAGATCATGTTTTTCTAGAGAAAAGTAGAGAGTGGAGAAAGCATAAAACCATGGGGGGGTAAAAAACTGATATAAGAAATTAATCACAAAATCATAGAGGTACAGAATGGTTTGGGTTGGAAGGACCATTAAGATCATTCATTTCCAAGCCCCCTGCTATGAGCAGGGACACCTTCTAGAACAGGTTGMTCAGTGCTGCATCCAGCCTTCATTTGAACACTTCCAGGGATGAGGCACTTACAGCTCTCTGGGCAACCTGTTCCAGTGCCTACCACCCTCACAATAATGAMTTTCTTTYAACATTTAATATAAATGTAGTCTCTCAGTTTTAAGCTTTCAAAAAATGACCTTCAAAAGGCAAAATAATTCAAGAGATTCTACTAAAACTAGAAAGAAACCTATTGATTAGCCCATATTATACAGACAAGTTACTGTTTCGTAAAACCTTTATAAAAGAATAACCATACATGCTAATGACTGTAACTAAACTGTATGTAAGTATAACTGTAGTATCTCAAGCAGCTATCAATTTTACAGGGTAAAACTCAGATTAAATAACAAGTTGTAACAGCATGACTCTGYCAATTACAACATGTATTTTGCAGGTTATTTAACTTTGAATCTTCAAGCATGCAAACAAACTTAAACATGTAAATGATCGTTTATACAGCTGTAAAATTACGATTAATTTTAAATGGGCAAAATTATTTAATTAAGCAGAACTGGAACTGTTAACATAAAAATTTAAGAATTGTTATTTTTGAAGACTCCTACATTGCTGACTGTAACTTAGAAGAGAAGATAGCTCTCACTTCCCTCCACAGCCTTAAACTACAGTCTGGCATATTTACAATGCAATATATAGTCATGTGTTGCTGAAAAGGTCATTCTAACAAAACAATCTACAAGACTGTATTATTAAAAAGACTGTTTTTACTCAACAGTTAGTGGATGTTTCCTCTATAAATCAAATTTCTTGTGAAGCCTTGAGAAACTCTGATTCTTAAGACAAAATGAATGAAAAGATACTCTTTCAAACAACGCAGAACCTACACTGTATCCTAATAAACAGATTACAGTGGAAGCATCCCAGACAGGACAGGATTACTTATGTCAGACAAGAGTCAGGTAGCTGACAGTTGTATTCTGAAGTGGAACTCACCATAGTTTTCCAAGCTATTAACTGTTGTACTCACTTCAGTATAGGYATACGTTTCACCTTCTGACTTTGTTTAACAGTACTAAACACATCCCTGATTAAACCACATTTTTTGCAAGTATTACGCGGAATTAATTTCACAATGTTTTCCTAAAGTCAATACAGAAATCATAGCTACTGAGCTTTTATTTTTAYTGCTGCATGCAAATTGAAAGCATTAAGTAGCTCATTCAGAAAATTTCCTCTTTGTACTTCCTAAATTTCTTTCTAAAGCACATTTATGTTTCCTTTCTGCTTTTACAAGACCAATCATGAAAAGCAAGAAACAATATATTTACAGTGAAAGGAAAAGTATGTCAACAGAAAGAAAAAGCGGTCTTATGACTTTAAAACATTCATGTTCTCATGAATGCACTGTTCATCCTTGTTTACACAGAAATGACAGTCAGTATATCAGACAACCCTCTTGAAAAATGCCAATATAATTTCATAGTTTTATATAAAATAACCTGTGTAACATGCAGAACCCTGCTGGATGCACCATGCATTTGTGAGCCCTGTGTGGAATTCAAGGGCTGCCTTCACTATGAAATACATTTAGACACTTACACAATAGAACAGCATGGTAAKATCTGTGGAGATATTTCAGCACCGCTAGCTGATAGTCAGTGGCCAAGTGATCTCTGCAAACAGATCATCTCAGTTATCACTAGTATAGCAAGGACTGAAGAATATGTTCTGGCAGACATTTCTCTGAGCTCTGATCCATTCACTGAGAAGTATCTAATCTTCATTTTAAAAGTCAAAGACAGCCAGTTCAGCTCTTCTTAATCCATTATCTAATACTACATGATACTACATATATTCAGTTTTCCTGTCTGAATTTATTTTGCTTCAGAACCCAAATGGTATATTTTCTTTTGTCATTTTTCTGCTATATTAACATTATAAGCAATGTAAAAGGCAACTTCTGATTCTAGGTATTTTATATTATCAGGCCATTTAACTTTCTCCCAAACAATTTGCACATATCAAAATTATTTGCTTTCTCACTATACACAATGCTTTCTAAGATCTACTTCAAAATTGATTTCAAACMCAAAACAAATGAAATTAATTACCTTTAGAAACACTGACACCTGAACRGTATTTGATTTTACAGAAATGTTCAATCCAGAATACAATATRATGTTACTGTCCTCAAAGCCTGGGCTTTTAATTTTTTTTTCCCCATCTGAACCAGTTACACAGTGATCCACAAATATTTTTAAGCATCACTGTATGTGGCAAAGGATTTTTTTTTTTTTTTTGATGTGTGAAGGATATGAATTTTCCTTCTCCACTGTCATGTGTGAGGAAATATTTATCTGGTATTATACTTAATACATTTCATTGCATGTTCCTCATCTGGTCTGTGTCTAAGCTTACTGGCAGAGGGGTGGTTTTCCTTTTTAAATCTCACTTTGCTAAACATTAGTCTGCCTATAACCATTAAATTGCAGCAGCTGGCTTTCTGTGTACAAGAGCAAGCTGTACAATCTCAGTAACAAACCTACATATTTCAGTGACAGAATACATTTGTTCTTCAATRAAACTGAATACACGGCTCGGGCAAGAAGCAAAAGAAACTGAGAGTACCTCAGAAGGCTCTGATATAGGGAAACACATGAACAACATCCAAATGACCTCAGAAAGTTAGATGTAGCATGTACTTGACAGAAAGGTGAAGAATTCTTCCAATCTCTGCCAATCTGGCTTGGGGGAAATCAACCCAACCCTAAATACACAGACAGGACCCAGGCAGCTCAAATGCATACCCAGAGTTGCAAAATACCTGTTCATTTGGCTTAGCAACCTGTTCAGTCATGGGGAACCTTAAATGATGCAAAATGAGAAGAAAAACGTGCACCCAGAAACTGAGATACGTATCAGAGGGGAGAAATTTAGAAGTTCAACAAGATAAGGAACTTTACCCTAGCAAAAATACTTTCCATGAAAAACCAAAAGAAAATAATCAACATCTGAACCTTCCACACCTCTTCTTCATTAAGCACAACAGATGCCAGAGTGGTCCAAGGACACATGGCATCACAACTGCAGGACTGGGCTTCCCCCACTGCACCCACACAGGTAAGAAGACCAGCAGTTTCATAGATACATTTCAAATCAGACCTGGCGCTTTCTTTGCCAGCCAATGCATGCAAACCCACATTAATCTGTGACTGATTGCACACAACCACACAAACATTTGCTCTGAAAACTCCTCGCTCAACATAATTTGGTCTCCTCTTACTATTCTGCATTCACCCAGGATACAAAATATAYGATCAATATTTCAGTAGCAGCCTTATCAGTGTTAGGTATTTAGGTAACATGAATCAAACTCTCCTTTTCTCTTAGTCCAGGATCATCCTAGCCTTCTTTAAGTCATAGCATTTTACAGAGGGTTTTGATTACAGCTGGTAATATTATATTCCAGGCATAATTTTTTCTAGGCATAATTTCTCATATTGTAATTACAAGCTATATGTCTTCATGACTGTTTACATTTCTATGCTTTTGGGTGATTTGCTATGTACCCCTTCATAATGCAATAATCCAGCAAAATCAATGAGATCACCACTGTCATTGAGATATTCTAAGTATTAGTAGCTCTACCAGTCCCTGTTAAATGTACAAAGTTTAACTACTTCGGACCACTATTCTGAGAACAAGTGAAGCGCTCTTCATCTCGTATGTGCCCTTCTAAGGGAATTTAATAAAAACACCCTAAAGTCATAGAACTATGGAATTGTTTAGGTTGAAAAAGACCCTTCAGATTATTGAGTCCAACTACCCAAGCACTGCCAAGTCCACCAATAAACCATGTCACCAAGCACTACATCTACAAGTCTTCTTAATATCTCCAGGGATGGTGACTATGCCACTTACCTGAGCAGCATCTTCCAGTGCTAGACCACCCTTTCAGTGAAGAACTTTTTTCTAATATCCAATSTAATCCTTCCCTCGCACAATTTTCTTTCATCCTAACATTTTTTACTTGGAAGAAGAGAGGGACACCCACCCCAGAACTCTGAACTGACTCATGTAATGTTTTGATCCATACCCATTTACAACAGCAAACTACTGTCTAAGAGTGGCTTGACAAGCTGCTTGATTTGCTTACTTTTGCAATATTAATAAACTGACCACAAGCATGACAAGTAAAAGTTTAAATTCTTAAACTTTGAAGGAATGTATCTTAATAAAAATGTAAGCTATTTCTAGATTTTAGGAAATGCTGTCATACATGAATGTATCCCATTTAGGGATGGTATACCTAAAAACTATCTAGGAAAAAATGAATCTATTTTGTGATCTAAAAAGGTCACAAAACAGATCTTTGAATTATTCAACAGCCATGCAGCATTTTCTAATAGTTATTAGCAGATAAAAGGCACATTATTTTTTTTGCAATGTCCATCTGTCAATTAATTTTGAATGCTTTGAAATGCTGACCAGACATGTTCTTCTGTGTCAGYACCAAGGCAGGTGGTATGACAAGGACAAGGCATCCCTCTGCAGCTTTGTATTTATCATAAACAAATGTAAAAGCTGTTCCTTATATGGCTTTCAAACAAGAACAATGCATTTCAAGCATTAATTAACAGTCTTTTAACCATTTTCCTTCCTCCACAGTATTAGCAGGGTGCCGCTCTGCAAAAGATGTGCTTTCAAAAAACTGAGAGTAGGACCTCATATGAAATCCTTTTAAATAGCTTTTTATTCCCCCATACTCTCCAGCCCTGCAATCTTGTGAATGACACATAATTACTGTCAGACATCATTCAAACTGCTGACATCAGGTGCCCACCGACAGGGAGGCTGCAGTCACAGCTGAGATTCAAAGGCCCAGGTTCATCTAGTGCCAAGTAAGTGCTGTGCTTGTAACCTCTAAAGTGTTTAAATGGGGAAAACGTAGCATTCAGAGCAGCACTTCACTTTAGCAYCTACCTGAACAGAACATTTTCTAATGTGGTGGTTCAATGCTTTGCTGAATGCACCGACCTTATATAAGGCTATGCATTTTCCTCAAAACTATGCAAAGGCTGGCATTTATTTTTGCTTTTATAGTTCAGCTTGTGAAATCATACAATGCCCAGGAATCCATTGTTCCAGTAAATAATGACAGATTATTATAGTAGATACTTGTTTGTCCAGTCTTTCAATGTGATCCAGAGATAATTAGGCTCTTTTTATTTCCCCTTAAAAAAAGAAGTTTCCCCTCACTGCAATATATTCACTTCATGTTTTTCTGGTAGATTCCTTAAAATGTTGCAATCCAGCACACATAAATATAAATGCAAATAAAAGATAATTACAGACCATGACAGAATCTAAAATCAATTGTTATTTAGCTTCTTTGTACTTCCTACYTTACCTTAAAAGGCTTATTATACTCAATAGATCGGAAGAGAGTTCATTTATTAGTCAGATGTAAGATTACGGGACTAGTCAGTGCTTACAGCTGTAAGGCTCATATTTTAAGAGTTTCTGACAAAGCAACACATAATGCTTTTGTGTGTGTGTGTTGGGATTGAACAAGATTAACAGACTATATCCTAATCTGACTTCAGTTTTCCAATACATCCATCTCTTTGGGTATTTTTAAGTAAGAAGAGTTGCATGCTGCTGCACAGGCAGTGAAATCAAGGGAAGAGAAAATATAATAATATAGAGCAAAAATSTACACAGTGTTTTCACATGGGAAACTGAACCGGGCTACTTTTTCACACAGATGCACATGAGAAGCTAGTTTCTTGCATTCTCTTGGATCGATTCTCACCTTTTTGGTCACACTGTACACACTTGACAATTATATAGACAGATTACTTGAGTATATCAACAACATCACTTTAACCTTTTTTCCAGGGAGATCAGTATTCTGATGTCAGTTCTGATAGGGCAGGGGACTAAGGGTGCCACCAAAATGCAGTACAAGTAGAAGTATGTGAGTAAGTAACTGCCTTTGCCTATGACGCTACTTAATTGTAAAAACTCTCTTTAAAATGGCTTTTATTCCTGTGTGTTTGACAAATGTAGCATGCTATTTTTCCCTTTTCGTATCAGATCTCCAGAGGTCTCCATACTTCTCCTGTTCTAGAGATTTGCAGCACAATGTAACCTTATTTTCTAGGTAACACCATGCCTAAGGACACAAATATCTCAGTTGAAATTAAGCACAGTGCATTGAATGTTATTTATCCCTGAAATAATGGTGTCAAGAGATTCATTCACCATGGAAATGTCTCTTGTTTTCATCAGTCTTAGTAAGCACGGCCATTTCAGCCTCAGAAGCTATTTCTGTTGCTGTAGAGAAGGTAAATATTATGACAAGTCCCTTCAAAAGGAACTATTACTGAATACATCAGCTGCTACTGATTCAAAAACCATATGGTACAGAAACCATTAGGGGAAAAATGAACATTTTGGGAATTCTTTCATAGCTTTCTTTCAGAAGACTGTGCTCCCGTTTTTTTTTTTTTTGTTGTTGTTGGGTTTTTTTTCTGGTTTTACTCCTTTCTTTCTCTTCATTTTGGCTTTTCTAAAAGGTTGTCTTTGATCCTCATGTAACTGAGGCCATCATCTGTAATCATGCAGCCTTCTCTACTAAAAGTTGTTCACTGTTAGTGCAGCTACTATCATCATTAAGCCCCAGAGTAGTCCTAAGCATTTGAATACTTCTTCCTTCTTGTACACATGAAAGAACCAAACAACCTTTTGTCAAGTTAAAAAACAGTTACTTCCTTGAAGGTATTTAAAACAATATATGCAGGAATACCATCTTCCCCTCTAAAAGTAAACRCAAACATGTAGCTACATCTCACTTCTGTAGTTCTGTTCTCTATTGGATTTACTGAAAGAGGTACGCTACAAATTGAGATCACAGGTTTTCAAACACAGAGATGAGGTAGTGTAAATCACATTCTCGCCGGGAAACAGCACATTCTGCTGTTTTTAAATTTGTTTTAGAGCAAATTTGCTCCTTGTGAATTTCACAAAGAATTAAAATTTGATTTCTATTACACTAGGGGGAAAATAACTAGGGAATAAATAACCAGGAAAGCTCTGAAACCACAGTTGTAATGGGAAACAGTTTTGAGGGCTCTTCCTCACCACACTTCATGTCAACACTATAACTAATTCCATTTTCTTCAAGTATTAACATCATACAAGTATCTATTTCTATCAGAAAAGTAAGAGTATTCCATTCTGTCCTGTCCTACCCTATCGTAGTTAAAAAAAATGCAAACTAGGACTGAAAAATTGAAACAAACATGAATACTGTTCTACAAACGTTAGCAAAGTCTTTTTTCTTACWGTTACTTGAAAGTATTAACACCTGRTTGCTGTTTTTCACAGATTCAAGGATATTATAGACAGGAAAGCACTAAGACAGTTCTCATCAAACTCTCACTTAAGGTACACAGCTCACAGCTGATACTGTAAAACTTCCAGGACAGTGTTCTACAAATCTGGATATGAAGTTCTTTTTATTCCCAGGAAATGTACACAAGGCCAGCTGCTATCTGGCAGAGGCTCTCTCAGTAAACTTCATTTATTATTTAAAAAGTCAAACCTCCATTTTCTTAGTTTGGGTTTTTTTTTTTTTTTTTTTTTTTTTTTTTTTTAATTAAAAAGGCCATTAGATCACTGTCAAGAGCAAAATGGGCAGAAAGAGGTCTATTTGATAGTTCCTGAGTGTGGCATTTGCACTCAAATGCAAACATGCTAAAGACACAATAGAAAACATGCCAGGACATAGCAGAACATCTCTACAAATGCTAACGTTGYGTCCAAAGAAATGAAGTACTTATCCCGGAAAAGAAAAGGTTTGACTGGCTCCAATTYTGACAAACTGACACTGATATTACTTAAACAGCCTGGTTAAAGTGGTTTTATTAAAGCAAAAGCATAAGAATTAATTTAATGGGTTACTTGTTTCAATAAAGCAGTGTTCAAGTGCATGAGACAAAAAGCCCAATTAGAGGAACAGGCATCATTCAGAGAAAGAAACATGCTTGGCCAAAGCTGGACTTGAACTCAGAAGATCAAGCTTCCCTCGAAAAATGCACTAAACAATATMAATTACAATAAATTAACAATAAAAAGCTAATTCTATTGATTTTAGTACAATATTTACATACCTGTTGCACTATTTTCTTCCGCCAAATTGGCTCGATCATATATAACTTCTAACATAAACACAATTTTTACATATGTAAGCTGAATATTTTATTGTGAAAATAACAGGAATTAACTGTGTAATGGTTTGAGGAGTATCTTTTTAAACATATGTTCTTTCACATGGATACACAGAACCATACTATTTGATTTCAAGAAGCAAAAATTAAGATATTCTCCATTATGCAACAACAACCTCAACGGGGACAGAATTTTTTGCAAATTTCATATGACAAAATTTATTTGACTCTTTTCCATCAGAGAGGTAATGCTTCTAGAATGTTTCTTATGGAATTAGTAAGTTCAAGTTATTCAATCTATGGTGTATTCATGGTCCCCTTGGTTCATAATGGAGAAAAGACTGTTTCTGTTACACTCTGGCAGAACCTCTGCCAGTAATAATGGTTTATAGCAAATGTGCAGTGGTGACCAAAACACTACAGATATCGTGGTTCCACGATAAATCTCATTTAAAATAAATTACTTCAAAGTTTATGTCTTCCATTGCTTTTTAGTAGGTTGTTTTTTTTCCTTAAAATATAACATGCATCTTTGTAGCTGTGGCCATTGTATACACTTGTGTACGTGGCTGTAAGGATTACTCAGCTATCCTCTAACTATACTACCAGCTTCAAATTTCCATTCATTTGGAAAACAAATATCATGCACACTGATTTTTTATACCTCTTTAACAATACTTACTCTCTACCACGATAATGCTATCTCAGTGATATTCATGAGAAATTTTAATCCTGGTAATTGTTCATAAAAAGGAAACAAGAGTATATTACCTTGTGATACTTTAAACTCTTTGGATACGAGAGTACAGAAATTACATTCAAGGCCATGTACATCAGTAAATATTCACCACTTCCTAACACYTGAAGTGGCTAATTTGGGGTTACAGTTGTAACACACTCACTTGAACAGTCTGAAGCATATTAAACAAAAAAATCGAGCCCACAAACCCCAAAACTAAGAAACTAGAAAGTAAAGAAAGTTCATATTTTAACACTTATTTTCCAAATTCCAGAACTTAAAAAAAACTACTCAATTACTTTTAAATCAGATTAATTGATGCTTTATTGAAAACTATTCAGATTAGTATCTATGGCTACTGAAAYAGAAAAATCCCACAAAATCTAGTACTCAGCAAAATGTAAGCAAATAAAATGGGGTAAAGGTGAATTCTTAAACAGCCTTAGCATTGCTGCATTTCTGCCAGCCCATACTAGGACAGTTCTGTCATAACAACCAGGTCCCAATTCTGCATTACTTGAATATGCCCCATTTTCACTGAAGTCAGTGAGAATTCTGAATATGCAAGGAATGTAGAATTACAAGTAGTTTCTTAATCCTTAGGTCATAAGCCAAGATAATTATAATGCCTCATAATGTTGCTAGCTGAACAGCTCTGCAGCACCTTTTAGGCCATTAACAGCAGGATTCTGCTGAATTAGTAAAAAAATCATACCAGGAACTTGCCCCTGCACCCTTATTTGTAATAGGTAATTTAAACWAAGCAACCAAAAGATTAGAGTGAAGTGTATTTGAGCTGTTTAGCAATATAGTGGTAGTTCTTCTTCCCTCTTTGTCTCCTGTTAAAGGGAAATCAGTAACACAATTCAGCATTTAAAATCCCGTCTCCTGTTCTGAGCAGAGCTACTTACACAGCTGTCCTTTCATAGCAAAACACAGAACACTGACTTCACAATTTGACAGAGACAGTTAGCAGAAAAGAACAGTTGCGGAAAACAAGACRAAAGTGCTTGCATTTAAATCAGTGGGAGTCCATCATATTACCAAACAGCCAGAGGAGGYTTACTTCTTACCCAAGTAAACCACATAAAAATTTCCAGCAACATTTTAAATGCATTTCCCAGCCCAGCAACTGTTTTCTATTCTTGACCACTTAACACTTTCAGCTTTTTTTTAAAATTAGAGCCTGTTTGTTTAGTTAGCTAGTTTTTAAAAAGAAAACAAAAAAAGGAGGGAAGGAAGGCGTGGAAGGAAG
>NW_026623492.1:105024-214200 GCF_030028575.1 Malurus melanocephalus | reverse complement strand
AGAAAGAAAGAAAGAAAGAAAGAAAGAAAGAAAGAAAGAAAGAAAGAAAGAAAGAAAGAAAGAAAGAAAGAAAGAAAGAAAGAAAGAAAGAAAGAGGAAAAAAAAGAAAGAAAGAAAGGAAAAAAAAAAAGTAAAAATGGAAAGGAGGGATTAAGCCCTGTATTTTATGGAGAAAGAACATAAATCAGAAATTCTTTTCGAATCTGGAGTATGCGTTCTTTAATCTTCCCCGCTGGGAAGTGCAGTAAGACTAAAGACAGAAAGAAGTTTTTTTGCTTCATTGAATTTGTTCAGCGGAAGATACGCTTTTGACTATCTGCAACTAAATCTCAAGATTCGTGACAACTCAGACAACATTCCCACATGTTACAAGCCTTTGCATTAAAAAGTGAGCTAGTAGAGCTTACAGAAACCTGGCTCACCTGGTGAGCAAGCTCTCCAGATTCAAAAGGTCAAGACAGAAGGCCATGTGGGTGTGAAGCAAATGAGCCATGACTGCGAGAAGATGGTGACAAAACTCCATTTGMTGGCAATGCAGTTCTTCAGTGAAGTCTGGCTTCACAAGGAAAGTAATTTTCAAAATAACCAACAGGTCTGACTGCTTGTGTGAGTTTGCTAGGGATAAGAAAACCAATGGAGGAGGCTAAAGGCTGGACAAGGCAAAGTGTCAGTTATTGTAAAACTTGTAGTAGCATTTACAAAAATCTAAATGTTATGTTTTGAATTTAAAATGAAAACAAAGATAATCTGATGAAAAATACAGAAGTTAAAAGGAATGCTAAAAGCAGAAATAGACACCATCTTCCTTCCAGGATACCAAACCCTCTTGCCTCTATGTACCTTGTCAAATTGAGAAAAAATTTTGCTGTAATCCCATGACAATAAAAACARCCCAAAAAAGAAAAGAGAAACCCTTAGAAGTTATTTTCCTCCTTTTGATGCAGTGCACTAAAGTTCAAAGAACTAATAAGCACATAAAACAGGAAAGAAAACAAGGCTGCTGTTCCCCCTCTTCTCCTCCTTCTCAACACCAAAAACAATCATAGTAAGAAAGCAACATGAACTCCAGGCTAAGGTTTTCAGCTTTCTAACATCCCATTAATGCCAGCAAACCTCATCCCTCAATTCCAACAAGTTGAGTACATACTGCATCACCTGCAACTCAATTTATACGCTCCAGAACACTGTGTCTCCTGCTGACATACCTCTCAGCAGACAGAAGAAAATATTTGGTGTCAGCAGAAATCTATTGTGAGGGTATCTGGGGCCGCATCTCAGGCAAAGCCTGGCCAGAGTAGGAGCCTGAGCCTGAGTTGGGCCACAGCTGCAGTCAGGACAAGTGGCAGTCACTTCACTCAGACTGTCCCCAGGAGTTAAGGATAATGCCCAAGATAACAACGCGATGCAGAATCTGGGAGCTCAAATATTTGGGTTAGACCTCAGTTTGGAAGGAGGCAGGGCCAAATCTARATCAAGAGCTGTGTCTGGTTACCAGGGACGGGACTCAGGGTTCAGGGCAAGGCTAAGAACATGGAACACACTCTGAGGGAGCTGGCAAGGCTTGGAGCTGGACTGTGCCCTGCAGAGCTGCTGGCACACACTTGCTGTTTGTAACACTGTGGTTAAGGCACAAGACATTTTTTTCTGAAGAGCTCAGCAGCCAACAGCTTCTGGCTCAGGGAAATGCCAATGCCAGTATTTTCTGACTCACTACAGGGTCTTTATTTCTTCTGCCACACAGATGGTACAAAAAGGTTCCAGTTTCCAAAAACAGAAGATAAGGTAATGCAAAAACCTATGTGTATCCCTGCACTCATTTAAATAAATCAAACATATAATAGGGGATTTTGGTCCCATCAACTGAGATGCTGCCTTATGCAAACAAAATCCTTGTGCCAAAAGGTCTGTGGTRAAGGGACTGTGAGGGATAAATGCAAAATAGATCCCTCGGGTGWGCCAAAAAGGCTGCTCAACAGTGAAAAATTTAATAAAGGAAAAGTTGAGGAATAAGCTAATAAAGACACTATGGTGTTGAATATTTTTTATTTTTCCGTCTTTCTAATCAAGTTAAATCATCAAATACATCATATCTCACAACCAGCCTTTAAAACACTGAAGATCCCCTGCACAATTTAGTAATACAAGCACATTTGTATTTCACATCAGGCACAGACTGGATGTGTTGAACCTTTTTCTTTCCCCAGGGCTCCTAAGAAAAGTAGGATGGCAGAGTAAGAAAAAGAATTCCAATGCAATTTAGAATTAAACCAGGTTCTCTGCCCTATAGCATAGATCATCCAAAGCATCTAGGAATGCATTTCTTTCCCTCATTGTGTAAGGAAATGAGCCTCTTACACATCTTACACGTAAGTGGTTCTCACCATGCAACTGAGGTTTCAGCTATGAAAAATTAGATCAACATTAGAGGACAAGGGCAAGAAAGGGCAAATACAGGCATTCATAAAAAATTTAGGGTGCTAGTGGAATAATCACAAGCCTTGATAAATTTATTGATTTTGTTCCTATCATGAAACAGGTAATTTTCAAAGAAAGCCTTGGAGAGCCTACAGGATTTACAGAAGCAAAAKACTTTGGGAATAAATCCAAAACTAGGATGAGAGAAGCCAGCCCAAAACATGCAGGGCCAGGCAGAAGAACGAGATGCAGAAAACAGGGACAGGAAGAAAAATAAGATGAGTACACATGGCATATTACCAAAGATAAGTACATACGCCCTTTTTCAAGTGAAGTGTTCAATGAGTGAATTACAAGACTTTATTTACTTAAGTGGTATGTCTGGCACCACAACTGGTTGTGGAATACCTACGGGGTATTTAAGATAATAGCAGGTTAGTGACTCTGCCTAATTTTTGTTTCTTGAGAGTACAGCCAAAGAGCACAAAACATCCAAAAACCTGCAGGTTCAGAGGCACAGGAGATGAGCTGTRCAATTTTCTGAGAGCAAGGATAAAAAGCTTTGAATTTCATCAAAGAAAAATAAAAGGATGACTCAGTAAATAACTACCCTTGTGAAGTTAAGGATTTTTTTTCTCCTCTCTTTGGTGGACATTGCATTCTTCTTAGTATGTATTTCCCCAGGGCAACTTAACATTTACCTCATTCCCTGTGAATCATTACAGCATTCAATAGTCCTTGAAATTAATCTTTTCCCACTGTGAAAGGATGTCATAGAGAAGCTCCAATAGATATCCAAGTTATTTTTGCACTGTTGCAYAAAGTCATTGTGCTTGGTTTTTCTTAACTGACACTACAAACTTCATTTTCTATTTTAATTGCTTGTACCATTGGCACAAAGTCAATGATAAAAATACAGGTTAAGTGCACAACAGAAAGACTGATTGAGAATGAGTAGCATATGAAGCTTACATTAGTTAATGGAAAGAGAAGACTTACTCTGAGCCTGGATTATGCTCATTTCCTAATCAAGTCCAATGCTAAAAGTGCATGTTGATGTATGGCACAAAATCAGTTGAAAACAAAGCAGAATCGTGCCTTATTTCACTTCACCTGTTTGGAATTTCTGTTTCRAAACACCGTTATGTTTACACTGCTATGGAAAAAGTCACCATCTTGCCAGACTGATGTCCAAACACAAGGTAAGCACGTCTGGTATTAGTATTACAAATATAGTATATTGAGAGGATTGATGAATCTGATAGGCATTTATAATTAATACCTTCATAGACAGAAAGGCCTGATTATTTTCCAGTGACAACCACACAAATAGAGCATGAGGAAATGAGAGAATGATAAGTGAGGGGAAAACTGGCATGGTTTTAGAGACCCAGAAGAATCAAGAAACTGAAGTGAATGGGCAGTCTCAGGATGGATCATGCTGGGTTATGCACTTACTGACTCCAGTCAYAGCAGCAGCACTGTGAAAAATATCTGTGCTATTTGTATTCTGTTCTTCCCTTTCTATCTTATATAYTAATAACGCATTGAAACTGGAACAGTTTATCTTTGAAGACCAGTTGAGTTTCAGACCTTGGAGATAATTCAAAGAGGGTTTACTGCAACTGGCAACTTTTACTTCCTCTAGAAAGCTGATCATTTGTAGAAAAAGTGAGTGTTTCATTTATTTACTTTCACTGTTATACTCATGGGGAACTAGAACCCAGCAATGAAGAAGAATGACGGTGATGATGATAACGCTGGTAAGAGGACAGCAATATGGGATTTTTTTCCCCTGCATTAGTGTTCATTTATGAGAAGGCTGAAGATCTGATCACCTTTTCTAGCCCTGCCAGCAGTGATCTTTTGAAGCTTATTAACAGCATACGCTGTAATTACAAAACCAAGAGACATTATGAGATTCTGATGTTAAGACTATGCCCCTATAGCGGTTGCACTCTCTTTAGAAAAAAAAAAAAATGTTTAGCTCAAAGACGGCACACTCTCCATTAACTGCATGCCAGCTGTYACTTCGTTACTTATGTTACTTTATCACTTCACTTCACTTGCTTTGTCCTACGGTCGAAAACCCAGAGAAAGCCTGAATAAGTMTTTTGCATTAAGCTAAATCAACACACATACATATGCACATACTTACCTGAAAMATTGCAAGACCCTATTGTCTATAAAAGTCTAAAGGCTCTTATGAAGATTTCTCTTGGTTTCTACAATGTATAATATGAACAGTGTTTGAAAGGATCAGCTGTTTCCTTCAGTATCCTGATATCCCACCAAAGCAATCTGAATTGATTGAAACACAGCCTACTGATGCTTTTGTATCACTTCAGAAGCTAATGGCAACCTTCCACCTCTTTTGTTGAATGCTGTAATTGGCCTGCCAGAGAGGATCTGGGATTTTAACATGTTTCTTGTTTGGCTGAGACAACCAATTATTCTGCAGTTGCTATCAAGGCTACAGACTTTTCTTCATTGGGGTCATTAAGCTTGTCAAAACTAATTTGTCACCACAACCGCTGACCCTCATTGCCTCTGACAGCAGCACAAGTGTCAAACTAAAGAGGCCTTTGCATTACAAGAAAGTAAATGACTGATCAGAGCCCACCACGCATCCTGACCATACGCCACAGCCTGCGCTTCTGACACGGAAAGAGGTGGAAACAGTACCAACTAAATTACACGGGGTCACCAAATGACACCACTAATCATTTTGTAGAATAAGTAAACAAAGCCTTTAGCTACTAAAGGGAAAGAACACTTGAAGGCAGTGTATGACCTACATGGATGATAGTGAAGCATGGGGTTGCTTTCTTTTCAGTTAAAAAGATGATGCAAGTCACTTAGTCTGAAACAAAACTCTATGAAAGGAGTTGCCAGCTGACTCAGACCGTATTTTTGGAAAATTGATCAGACACAGCAGCTGGCAATAGCACACTTTGAGCCCAATCCAGCAGATAATTTCTGGATAATCCTCCCTATATTCTTGGCCACCCAAGCAACATCTGAATCAGGCCAGTGGCAGGCTCCTTATCTGATGTAATACTAGCTGCTGAGTACTTAATATCCGACCACATTTACTACAGTGGAGTAAAATTTGCCATAAAACCATCTGCACATACTTAGAATTTGCTTCACTGAAAGTACACAATGTAAGAGCCTTATAATGGAATTAATCCCTTCTAATTAACCATATTACTTTATTTTTGTGGCAAATAATTTATAACCCCCTCCTTCAGTATTGTGATTATATTCAATTTAACTTGAAATTAGCATCATGCCCTCAGATGCTGTAGGGTGTTTGACAGGAAGAGAAATAAGAAACAATGTTCAGAGGAACATTTTCTTTCATCACATTTCTAACTATTCAAGGCACCAATTCTGGCAGGGCCTCTATCCCCAACACCGTAAGAGCTCCTATGGTTCAGTTGAGATGACTCGTACTGACACAAGCCAATCCCTTAAATAAGTGTTTGCAATGTTGGGACCTTCACCTCTGTGCTACCCGACAGGACAAGAAGAGTTCTGTAAATACAATGACACCAAGATGTATTTGGTTTTCCCCCTAGAAGCCTTCAAATTATGTCACCTTTTCTCCTTACTTTTTGTAAAGCAGTTATTTTTCTAAGCCTTTGGAAAGATACCTTTTTAAAGAAAGCAGGCATATGCAATGTACCTCRGCAAACAGGATCCAATCTTAAGAGACAATAGCTGTTGTTGGGTTGTATGTCTGTGTGAAATACATTTATTTAAACAAGGCTGAGTGACTTCATGGCTCAYCAGCTGTGTAATGACTTTGAACATCACTATTCCCATTTAAGCAAGGAAAATGAAAGAAGAAGARGAAAAGGGACAAAGAAGAAAGAAAAGGAGAATAATGCTGCACAGAATCCCAGGATTTTGTGGAGTCCTAATGATGTCATTGAGTATTTAATCTCTGGTGACAAGAAAGCTTTTTTTTCTCCTTTCAGCAAGAAAGCAAATTCAAAACTAACAAAGCCCTGCATTTGAAGCCAAGATTGGATGTGAATCTTAAGTTGTTTCTAGACTTCTCTATCCCTTCCCTCTGGGCATAAAGAGTAGCTACAACTAAAAAGTTATGTTTTAAAAAGCCACATAATTATTTTGAGCTTATTTTTAATTTATATTTGGGATAGGGTTGTAGAAAAGGACTATGACATTCACTGGCAAAAAAAAAAATATGGCAATGGTCATTGTGTTATAAAGAGCTGGGGAAATGACAAACATTCCAACTTGCCAAGCATCACAGACAAAAGTTTTCAAAATATACACATTCCTTGACTGGCATATTTTGTTGTTAAAATTGGACAGGAATCAATGTGAATAGGAGAGAGAGAAAATAAGACTAAAAAAAGAAATGGGTGTGACACTCTTCATATTTCCTAACTGCTGATCACTTCTACAGTGAGGTACTCCACATGGAAAACAAATTACATTATTTCTTGTTTTTATTTCATGAAACAGCATTGTTCTTAAAGGTTGGTATATGCAGAGAAAGGGGAAAAAGTGTTTTTCCTTTCGTTTGTCTTAATGGTTAGCATTTACACATAGCCAGATGAACTCTTACTCTCGTGTTGTACATTGAAATTGAACAGCTGAAGTTTTGAATGGGCCAAGTGAATATCCAAAACCAGTATTCCTAGTTCACATCAGGAAAGCTCCATTTAGGATTTTTTCTTTTTGTCCAATAGCAGCTGAAACAGTAAAAGTTCAAGGCAAAAATAGTGGCTAAATGCATACGAACAGTTCCACAAGAATTCAAAGATGGGAAAGCARCTCTTTCAGTTGCAAAGTGGCTTTTTTTTCTAAATTTTTTAAAAGGATTTCCATAGAAAGTAATAGGAAAATGAAAACATTACTATAGTTTTGATTCTCTGAAAAATAAAGAACTGTACCTGCCAAATGCAGATTGTTACTATACTAAGTGTAATGTACCTTATGTCACCAACAGGTGTCAGGGAATGACAATAGGTGTCAGAAAGAAAAGGAATGGACCTACCATGCAAAAGGTACACAACAAGCCACCCATATGTCAATAATCCTCTGTCACCTTCTCACAATTCCCTTAATGTGCCCCCAATGTGTAATTGTTCCAGGAACTAACAGGAAMGAATCAGAGTTGTTCAGATTACTGTCATAATTTCAACCAAAAATCTGTGACCCATGACTCTTGAAGGCACAATGAGAGAAGCACATAAGCAATGAAAAAAACTGCATTTTGATCGTTCCTTTTCAGACCAGTCATTCATCCCAGAACTAGACTCAGCAGGTCAGAATTCAAGGTCAGTTTGCTATACCTAATTGACCTTCTGCAGTGTAGAAACACTCTTGTTTGCTGTTCATGGGAATAAACACATTTTTCAGTCTTGAAGTTAGAGATACTTACCAACCTTAACTGGTATATGCATCTGGCTCCTATCCGAATTAATGCTTTATAAATTTCAGAATGGACAGAAACTCACTAAAACTGCAAACTTGTGAAAGACAGCGCAGTACAGCTACACGTAAAGACTGAGAGTTAGGATTCCAAGCATTATTTCCAGACAAGTTTAAAACATCTCTATTTTGCCTGARTATTCTGCAAATCTACATATTTTAGCAAAGTTTTATAAAAAAAACAATTTCAAACTGACATGCACGACTATCCACGGAAAACACACTTCCAGTGTATTCCTAAATATTTGTGCTGTTCATACAWGAACATGAAAAAAATTAAGTAATAAAAAACAGCTTGTGTACCCAACCAGAATATAACAAATATTTAGAGTAAAAGGCTCAATGAAAAAATTAGGATCAATATGTGAACATAAGTTCAGAGCTGTGAGACCCTCCTGGTCTCTTTCACACAGAGTATTTCACAGGTAAGAAATTAATGTGAATAAAGTAAAAAAGTACCTGTAGAAGAAGTAGCATTTTGCATCCATCTTAATTACATATAAATATCTACACAAGTGCAGGAAAATCAAGMATCAAACCTAAGCAAAAATTATCTAATATTCCCTATTACAAAATACATCTGCACCTGTAATGAGCCATAGGAACGTGCTGTTCCATGAATATGAAAAAACAGATGAACTTACAACCCATTCTATACTTAGTCTCAGCTATATAAGAAAAGCTGTACCTGCCTTTTTTAGATTATCTATCATTTAGTAGTKACCTGCACTGGAAAATGGTTAGAGATCTTGGTGAAAAATTAGTCTAATATTAAAGAGATACTGTTTACAGCTCCAGGGCATGTTGTGAGAGGGAAAGTAAGAATGGATTTAAACTGAAAAAGGGCAGGTCTATATTAATTACTGGGAGAAATCCTTTGCTGTGAGGGTAGCAAGACACTGAACAGGGAAGAGAGGTTGTGATTGCCCTTTCTCTGGCAAGGCTCAAGGCCAGACAGTTTCAAGCAATCTGGTCCAGTGGAAGGTGTCTCTGTTTATGGCAGGGGGACTGAAACTAGATCATCTTCAAGATCCCTTCCAGCACAAACCATTCCATGATGAGGAAACCAGCYGGACCAGAACTCTGATCTGAAAGTATACTTTGCTAGCTAATTTAACATAGCGATTTTAACATTATTCTGACTCAACAGACACATATGGAGCAAATCAGTAAGATAACGCAACAGATGTGTATTGACACATGATCCAGCCAAAGGTGACCCCAACTTGAACTGCCCWGTGCTGTCGAATGGTTTCCTAATTGCTCCACCAACACTGCTGATGGAAGTGGTAACATTGCAGTGTTCCTTCATCCAAAATATCATGTAGGTTCATTCCTATCATTAGTATTTAAGCAAGAAGTCATGACAAATATGCACATGACTAGGGAATACCTATGCTATTATGCAACTTCCAAAGCCAGTAAAACACAGGAAGAGTAAATGCCAGCAAAAAACAGCTAATAGGAAAAGCTTTGTATTATGCTATTCCACCATCCGCAAAACATAGTATCTATGGTTGTGCCTGAGTAAGTTTGGATTTTTTTGYGGTATTTATTTTTGCAATTTGTTAATACTTGTACTACAAAGGAACACAAATTCCTTCCTCAGTACTTTGTAGTAGCATGTTTCCAATAATTTGTCAGCTCTTAACAACCTCAGTGGACCTCTCTCAAGCACATCACTAGGTCAGAAGAGCTCAACATCAACTTTTTTGTATGAGTGGATTTATAGATTCATCCACAGGCAYCTTAGAATGTGAGGTATCTTTCTATGGATGATAACAAAGAAAAGGAGCAAAGAGTTCCTTCCAGGAAAACTCTTAAGACACCCTCAGATTTCAGTATAAGTTACTAATTTTTCACTCTTCCAAATTTCTCAAAATAATTCAAAAAAACAAGTCAGCAGAGAAATTCCAACTCACTCAAAGCTATACCCTGGCATTAGAAATGCAGTGAAATGTTTTCAAGGATCCTTTTCTCTAGATTTCCTAACCAGCCACAGTGACAGTTCAAGCTTTTTGTGCTGTTTCTGCTGGTTAAATAAGAGTAGTTCACCTGCATGCAAGTTTGTATGACTTAACAATGTTTTGTGTCAAAGCTCAGTTGAATTTTTGACTAATTATTGACTTGATTTTGTCTTGTGCTTTGCTATTAAAAAAAAAAAAATTAAGCTCTACATTGAGTTTTATAGGTAGTATATACAAACAAATTAGTTGTTGCCTGCCAGGTGTAAATTTTGAGTTCCTGACAACAAAAGTGCACTAGAGAGTTTAGAAAAGTGCATCTTTAGCATTTAAAGCTGAGCAAAACGAAGAGTGATGAAGTCCAGTTTTGGAGGTTTTTTTTAATATTTCTGCTTACTGGACATCACATTACAGTTTCACAACRTAATTTCTCCAGCACTGGAAGACGTGACAAGTTTGACACCCAGGCCACAGTGGAGGAGCACTGCCTGCAAGTCCTTTGGATTAAGATCAGCCCCAGTCTCCACGTTCAGTCCCACAGCCACGGTGCCCACTGATCCCTTCCAGTGCATGAGGTAGACTAATGCACTTCTAACCTATATAAACAGAAATTAATGTACTAATATTAACTGGGTTTCTAATTGTGTCTCACAGAATCCACATCTCATTATTATTTTCCACTTTAATTGTATTAATTTCCACTTTAATTTTAAAATTGTTTCGGTAGTGATCAGCACGATTAAGATTTATCAAACAGTCACTAGATGCTGAAATCCCACACTTTCACCACAGGTTTTTGTGTTTGACAATCAGCATTTCCTTCTCCTGCTTTCTTYAGAAGCCATATTAATCAACTTTAATTTTGATTTTCTTCTTTAAATGYAAGGAGAATGCTGCTAGTGTAATTTGAAAACATTCATCATTTTGTCTTCCAGTAAGACATTAAACACAACCAATGCTCTGGCATTAGAAAACAAGCAAAAGAGATCCCAAAGGAGGTTCCTTTGGAAGAAGTGGAGGAACAAATAAACTTGAATCAGACTTTGGACCTCCTGGCATGTATTTTATCTACCTGTAACGGAAAACAAAATTTAAAACAATTCACAGAGAACTTAGGCTAAGATTGCTATAAGGCTTCAGAGAACCAGGTTTTTTTTTCTTGTGTATATATATATGGAAAGCTATAGTGCACACTGCAGATGAAAGAGTTCTTGGAACCTCAGTTTATGGGACTTTAATATGTCTGACACAATTAAACCCAAGGACACAAATAGCAAAAGAATCTAATTTATTGACAATTCCACCTTGTCTAGGGTAACTTAATTGCAGTCTCTTTACTTGAAAAATTAAGTGTATATTCTTCCAGTCTTTTCAATGTCAAAATACAACTGGAAAATCACTACTAGAACAAACTACATTAACTTTTCAAAACCAGAGTTACAGTAACTTACACAGGTCTTATTTTCCTCAAATTATGCTCTGTTATAAACAAGAGAATARAGACTTGTAAGAATTTTCTAATACAACTATCTAGACCACAGAGCCAAATTACGAATCAGTTTTCTCCCTCTAATGAGAAAGCAAGGGGGTATTTACTTGAAGCAAGGTTCCACTAACAAGAAAGGATTATGCACTCTTGATCAGGTATATTTCAGCTATTAAAATCACTTCCTTAAAGAAGACTTTAAATGGAAGAAAATACAGCACTTTGCAGACAAAACTGGGCTAAAACTCAATAAGCTAGTGCTAATGATAGAACACAAGTAGACTTGTCCTTCCAAACAATACTGTTGGTTTTCCTTGTGATCCTTATGATTCTCTACAGATGCGCTTTAAGTGTTTGCTCCTGAAAACAGCTTCTTCCAAGGTCTACGGCTTTGCATACTCAGGTCATTAACAGGTGGATGAGTTTGTGAGATCTGTCTCACTTTTCATCCTGATTTGGCAGTCTGTAGAAAAGCAGRATTTCTTTAAAAATGAAAAAGAGAAATCTCTCATTACAGTTACGTGGCACTGCTGGAAGAAAACAGCAAATAGCTGTTAATTGCTGCAAATACTCCAGGTGAATTAAGTTATTTAAACACAAAACATTGGTACAATAATTTATAACCAATACTCATAGTGACAGGTACATCCAGCCAGAAAGTCAGGCAGACATTAAAATGCCCTTCTCTTTTTTCAGATTCAATGCAACATTTAGCACAGAAAAAGGTCTCCTCTACAGTTTCCTCTTGAAAATCCAATGAAACACATACAGTAAACAGTATGAATATAGTTTATACCAACACAGAATACATTCTTCTTTTGAAACTGCTTTGGAGGCAACATTTTATTTCTAGTTGGTTTGTTGTTGGGTTTTTTTTTTTCCCCAATGCTGGCATAGCCTATGGTAGGATTTCACCTAGTTCATTTAAATTTGGCTGCTTTTTTTCTCCAAGCAATGATAAATTTCTAACAACRTTCCCAATTGTGAAGAGTGTTGGTGTATTTTTCTGAAAGGTAAAACAAAGGCTAAGAAAACTTCTCTTAAAACCAGTACACAGATACTGTCAAAAACCATGACATGCTTATTTCCTGGGCCACTGGTTCACTTTGAATCAAAATCTGTAATTTTAATCTTGATTTAAAAATTCTCTTGGCTGATTGCAAGAAAACCATGTGCCTAATTTTTTGCTAAATCTGCAACAAATACTATTTTTAATCTTGAATACAATGAAAGTAACAATTAAAAAGTGCATTTCTGCTACTAGAAAGTATTTTGAATTGTTTTATCTTACTTCATTCAGAAAGTTTAAAAATTTTTATTTTGCACTTATTTCTTGGAGTGTTTGGAGTTTTTTTAGATACTTCACCAACTCATTTCTCATGACAGAAGGAACTGAGAAGAACCCTCACAGTCTTCAAAGGACAAAGAGCAGATGCTCAAGAGAAAGAGGGGACGACTAAGTCATGAGCTCATAAAGTGGAAGACCATGATAATAAGCAAGAATYGAAGGAGGCTGAAAATATCACCATTCTCCTACTTGCAGCAAAGAAAAATGACCATGGAAGTAGAAATCTCCTCCAGAGATAAACAAGGTGCTTGCAGCCGTGTTAACTTTTTTTTTTTTTTTTTTAGGAATAAGCAGCTTCCTTATCCTGTATGCATTGTATTTTCCACGTAAATGAGAACATGCTTGGCATTGTTGAAAACTTCACACACAGTGAATACATCTCTAGAAAGTCTGCAGCATTTGTGAAAGCTTAGCAGACCTAGGAAACAAACAAGCCCACACTTTCTGCAGATATTTAGCCTTCTTTTTTTCAGGAGCTACAACCACCACATCTTTGACAGGGAAAGACCCTGCACAACATCAGGAAAGCTTTGACCAACCTCTCTCTGTTTCAGTATTGTGATGCAGCTGTCTGGGTACTGGCAGCAAGGATGCTTTTGTCAACAGTTCAGCTTTTGGAGAGTAACAAAGAAGGACAGACTTGACAATATTCCTGCTCTTTGCTGTGAGTGCTGTAATCAGTTAATTCACTGCTCCACTGCTCTGAGAAATTTTCCTTCCTTTCTCAGAAATCATGACCTACTGCTGTGTTTCATTCAAACCCAGTAAAACCTAGGGACACAAATCTTGGTAAATTTGTACAAACAGCTGAAATCTCTGAAATTATTGAAATTACTCTCAYGACAAAACTCTCCTGTTTCTTGGGCACAGTATCTGAACAATAATTACACACRAGATATCACAGAGGTGAAGATGCAAATTCTTAGGTAATTATCATTAGTCACAAGTAAACAAAAAAATTTAGAAGTTCAAAATTATGAACAATGTTCATTCACAAAGTATGGACAAAAACCTAAAAATTCACAGTTGAGGTCACARCCAGCAAAGTAAATTGAAATACATACAAGTCAGAGCAAAATTTACTGAATGTGAACGCATATAAGTAAATATCCAAGAAATCTGCAGAACACAGAAATGCACCGAAAGGCTCACTGCTCTATTCAAGGGAAAAATAAATATTTAGAGAACACATAATATGTCACAGATTTTTCWAAGTAACTCTCTAGACCCTTCACAGCTCCACTGCCCTTCTCTGGAMATGCTCCAGTGCATCAATGTCSTTCTTGCAGTGAGGGCCCCAGAACTGATCACAGGGTTTGAGGTGTGGCCTCACCAGTGCTGAGTACAGGGGGACAATCCCTGCCCTGGCCCTGCTGGCCACACCATTGCTGATCCAGGCCAGGATGCCATTGGCCTTCTTGGCCACCTGGGCACACCCTGGCTCATGTTCAGCCGCTGTCACCAGCACCCCCAGGTCCTTTTCCTGTGGGCAGCTTTCCAGCCACTCTGCCCCAGCCTGTGGCACTGCCTGGGGTTGTTGTGACCCCAGGGCAGGACCCGGCCCTGGCCCTTGTTGAACCTCACACCCTYGGCCTTGGCCCATGATCCAGCCTGGCCAGATCCCTCTGCAGAGYCTTTCTACCTTCCRGCAGACCAAAAATCCTGTTCAGCTTAGTGTCAYCAGCAAGCATACTGAGGATACACTCTGTGTGTTCATCCAGATCATGAAGAAACACACTAACTAGAACTGGCCACACCACCAAGCCCTGGGGAGCCCTGCAAGTGACTGGAGCCAGGTGGATGCAGGATCATTCACCACCACTCTCCTGGCCCAACCATCCAATTTTTAACCTCAGTGCAAGGTGTCCAAACTGTGGGCTGTCAGGTTTCCCAGGAGGATGCCATGGGAGGTGGTGTCAAAGGCTTTGCGGAAGTCCGAGGAGACAATCCCCAYAGCCTTCCCCACATCCCTTGGGCAGATCTTGCAGGGTATTCAGGATCTTGTAGGAGCTTCACAGATACAAAGAATCTGGGATAGAGCTAAACTGAAATCAATCTAGCCCATTCATCATCACAACACAAGCTTTCTTCAAGTTATCAGTTATATAAAAGAACATAATCTTGCAAGCTCAGTGTTTAAATTTTAGAATGAGATGCCTCCAGCACAATACATTTTTGACTTCTAGCATATAATATGCATGTAAGCTTAGGAAAATTAATGAAGACACCTTATTTAACAGCAGTTTAACTCTTACTTCAGCTATCAGGGAAAATGAGGGTCACTTTTTTAATAGGATAGATTTATTTAGATCCATAATCATTTTATGATTACGTTATTTAGATCCATAATCATAACATGATTTGTACTTGATATCAATAAATAGAATGGTTCTGTAAAGGATTGTGGAATGTGTGTGCACCAGTTCAATAAGAAATATTTCTTAATTCAWGTTTTATAATCAAGGCTATTGAAAATGGGCTCATGGAAAAAGTACTACTGACCCTATCTTCTGTCTGAATCAGTACAGACTGTCTGGCTCTTTTGTTCTCTTTTTTCTTGCTTGCTTTCTTTCAGAATTTTATTCTCACTTCCCTGTAGCTGGYTTCCAACAACTCAGCTAATTAAATACCACAGTGGTGACAGTGAATTTCAATGAGTACTACRTGATTACCCCATGGACTCCTGCCAGCTTCTGAGCTCAGCCATCAGAGAAGTTCTCACTGTACAGCTGAAGCAAGTATCTCGTGTTTCTGCACATACTGCCCCTTGGCTCAGTAAAACATGGGTTGGCACTGCACTTCATGCTGTAAGAGGGTAACTCATTGCCCCTGCAAGTACTCGCCATAAAGAAAATAAACACAAAAGAAAGGGTGCAGCATATCTAAAGAAAAATACTACTATTGTGAAGATGTCAATGTTGTCGTTTTCAGTCAATGGAAAAGCTTCATAAGCTAAAGTGAAAGAAAATCAAAGAATGTAAAGGAGCAACAATGTAGGTAAGGAAGGGGAAAATGGAGGAAACTTTTGATTCATGCAGGGCAGGGAAAACCTATTGAAAATGTTCCATGAAAAAAATTCTTTCTTTCAGAGGCTCCAGCAGATGCTTCCTTCTAAAGTGTTTGAATGCAACTGCTTCCTGAAACAGATTAGTTTCAATTGTCTTCTAAACTGAACTTGGAGAAAAGCTGTCACCTAACTTCGTGTCCCCGAAGGGGTGAGTTATGTCTGCCGCAGAGATGTGTTTAGATGACAGAACTRAGGCAAAGACAACCCTGTCCGAACCATGGTTTATTCCCAGTGGTCAACACTGAGGTGGAAAACCTAGCGGAAAGCTTACCCTGAGACCCTGCAGCCCTCTGATATCACATTTCCAAGTTCCAAGCCCTGGGAAGTGTTCACACCCAAGACCTCAAATGTCTCACAAATACATCCAACCGGACATGCTGTTTGGGGTTTTTGAATGGGAGCTGCTGTTCAACAATATCACTTAGAAACACATCCATAAATCTTTAAAATATCAGAAAAACAAGAATTTAAGAAGATAGGATAACSAGGACAACAGCAACATCCCACTTCCAATTTCTTGATCAAATTTCTGGGCCTGTTTATGAAGCTTAAAAACACAAACAAACAAAACCTACTACAATTAAGGATAAATTATCCTCAAGTTTCTTATAAATTGATATAGGCCCTTTTGCCATTAGCAGGATCATATGCATGAGTAAGGAATAACCACAACTTTAAAATGTATAAACTATAATGTTCTCATGAAAGTAAGCATTACCATTTCCAGAACTCAAATGCAACACTTCTGAGTAAWGTCTAGATAGAAATCCTTTTAGAGCTGAAAAAATGAGATTTTAATTCTTAAAATTCTTTCTTCTTTGCACTATAACTGCCCCTGAGTTTTTTTCTGGAATGGAAATAGAACTTCAAACAGCTTCTCTAAATAAATACCTAAGGAGTTACAGGATGAATTCTTTTACATGCTCTGCTTGTGAGCATCTTGTAACAYAGATGCTGTATAAGCATTTAAATTACTATTCACGAAGAGCTCCCATGTTCCTGAACAGACACAATCAATTCTTTTAAAGGTATGCCTGCCATGAAACATTCACCCATGTTCCTCGTGACTGTCAATAGTTTTAAAAGCAGCTTGCTAAGTTGCAGCTTTTCTTTCTAACATACTGCACGTGAAAGCARCAGGTTTACTTACATTGTGCTGTCCAAAACAGAAGCAGAACTAATTTATCATGCAGACCTCATTAAATCACAGTAATGTTCTCACTGTATATTCTTCAAAATAATTTCTCAGGATSTTTTGGATAAACTTGATATAAAGATACATGTTATTGTTATATGTTAATGTTGTATGTCCATACTGAGTTCTGGGAAAAATAGAGCATCTTTACTCTTTGGTCAGGATACACAGATCCCATGAGAGTATAAATACCAGCTTCTGCAGCCATGCTCAGTAAAAAAAAGCTTCACAAGCTTCCAGTGTATTTCCTGGGTCATTACTAGGATAGGATACAACATAGATGGGTTTTCATTTTAACCTAATTCTGACTGTAACTGAGACTGAGTGGAAGGGAAACACTGTGGTTTTATTTTTGGCTTATTTATGAGGCACTCGCGGAAAAAGAGGGTCAATATAAATTCAACTCAGGGTGCAAACAGTCCACATGAATGGAGTACTGTCTTCATGAACGGAAAAAGTCAGTGATACAGGTCTAACTTTGGTACAAACATCCTACACTTGGACATTGTGATTAGCAGAATCAGCCCTGGAACAAGAACAGACTCCACATTTAGTCATTCTCAAAATACCATGTGTGAGAATAGCTTTCCATTTGGTATCCATGAAGGATCAGCATTTAAACATTTCATTTTTGTTCCAGTGTCCTGCATAGTAATACTATCCTCCTGTAAAAAAGTTAATCTTTATTTCAACTACAATATAATTGGTTTATGTTGTTTTTTTTTAAAGTTAATCTGAATTTTCCTCTGTACATTCATTATTACTCTACAGAATCGCACACTTCAATTCCTTTGAATTGAAAGGAGTAGTTTGTCACAAAACTATTGTATTTGCTTACAGAAAACAACATGGCATTCCAAAATGCACTCTTTCCCATAATTTGTTCTGCCTCTAGCAGCATGTGGTAAGACTACTCTGAATTTTAATACAACTGTAGAAATAACAAAATAACAATGTTTACCAGAGTATAATTTTTTTCAAAAAGGCTAAAATATTAATTATAGACCTCTTCCAGAAGCATGTAAATTTTCCATTTGTACTTGCAATGAAATGTTTAAACGTTTGCAAGATGACACCTTCTTTTAAACTAWCAGGTTTATTGCATTCTTCTTTTTCAGTGTTCATTTATACAGAATAAAGACAATCTTTCCATTTTCCTCTCTGGACCTCTCCTTCTACTCAGGGTACAAAAGTCATTCAGGGAATAAMAATCATTAAGGAAGAAAAGCTCAACAAAAACCTCCAACCAACTTAGGAACTTCTGTTGTAGAAAGGCTTTGTTGATGGTACATTATATGTGTAMGTTTAAACTACTGCGAGCATCAGGTTTAAATTCACAGTATCATTCGCATCCCAAGAATGTCTCCAGTAGCTACCTAAAGCTAAGAATACTTCAGTCGTAACACTAACCTGCTTCAGTGCCAACAGCTGAAATGTGTAGCTTTTCCTTCCAACTCCCATGACGAGGGTGCCCTTGTACTTAATTTTTTTAATGTGTATAGAATTTTAAAAAAACCAACTGCATTGTCCAGCCTAACTTTATTAATTCGTCAAACACACAAATCAACACATTATTCATCATAAAGAAAGAGAAAAACTAAACATTATAGTTATGGAATGACATTGTGAGAACTAATGTCTTTGGTTAAAGTGTAYAATTGGTTTGCAACTGCCAGACCTATAAATGAGTAACTGTACTTAAAAGTAAAAAGTATTTAAATTACAAGCATAATTTGTAAACTRAAGTGAATAATGCAGTAAATTTCCATAGTTCAGCTTGGTGCTAAAATATCTTTGATCACATCTCAGGCTGGAATTATAATTTTATACAATTTTATCAACAATCCTTAGGCTGTATTTAGGTCATAAAATTGAGGAAAATTACTTCACAGAAAAAAAGGGGTAATTTTTAATGGCCTTGCAATAAATTAAGCAGGAGACATTAGAATAGTTATTGTGCTAAAGACGAGTGTCCAGTCTGAGCACAGGAGTACAGGATGCAGAATGAACAGCATAGCAGAAAAAATTTATTGCCCATACAAGGCAGATCAGTAGAATGTTTTCAAAAGTAAGCTCATTTGCTCCCTCCTGGGACCCACCCCTTGCCATTGGTGGGACAGACAGCAACCTATGGCACAATGAGGTTAGAATAAAAGGCCTTGATGGGACAGGATGTCTCCACCAATCTGAATAAATGCATTATAATTGCCTTTCTCTTGACAGAAGTAATAATTTAGGCTCCTACTGGATCAAGTTACCAATTTTCACACAAGCTGAAGGAACTTCAGAGGTGCTTCAGGACAGACCCTGTCCTCTCTGTTTCTCTTTATGGATAGAAACTGCAATAGTGAAGCTTCCTCTACCAAAGAGGACAGAGCAAGGAGAAAAAAAAAAAAGAAAAGCTGACAGAGAGCAAGGATCAAAGTTCAGTCCACTCTGAGACTCATGAAACTTTATTTCCTGTATGTATCAGAAACTTCACTTTTTATTTCTGTAAGATTGCCTGTATTTAGGCTGCATACATCTTAAAACCATTCTGCAGCCTACAGATCTTTATTCTGCATATCAAGACCAGAAAATTATAAACTGAAACAGGCATATCTTTCATAGAGCTGTCCAATTGTGGTTTAGTAACTCTGTATTTCTTGGAAGATGCAATGGTCATAAAGTATTTCATCACACCTTTATCCTCACAGTCACATGAATGACTCATTTAGGTTTAGCTTCCATAGGTTCACCTAACCCCAATGACGTTTTTACTTTGTCAGCTAGATTTTCATTGCTGAGTTGTCCCAAATATACCTTGATATGGATAAGTGCAGGATGTGATCTTGCAACATTTTRACGTTCTTTCCAGCTGTGGTCTTACAGTCTCCTTTCTCTCTGTAAAATAGTCATATTCTCTGCCTCATTCTCTCCACCACAAAGAGAAATGTCACAGTATTTCACAAGGATTTTCCTTCATGCCATATGCAAGCTCTGTATCATCAAAGTAAGTGGCATATTCGATTTTTTTTTCAGCCAGGAAAAGCTGCTCTGTATTTTTGAGACACTGAACAAGAACCCTCCTTCAGCATTCCATTCCCTAGCTAAAGCTAACACAGCCCTTGCAAACTGTCTAGGCTGTGTTTTCGAAATCTCTGTTCATTCACACTGGTCTTTTTGGACCTTAGGGTGAGGCTTTTCAACTGGTTCATGTCTCCTTGAACTGCAGTCTGTAACTGAAGAGATTATCACTGGATCAACAATAAGTTAAGCATAGTATCCGATGTTTTCCAGAAAGCATTTCCACCTCCAGGTCCCTGTGTCCTAAAAGTCTCATTTTCTGCATTTATAAGAATTTATTTATTTGTAAGAATTACAAATTTATTTATAAGAATTTATTCATGTATAAGAATAAAATTATTTCATAATATTCACGTTGAGCACCATTATTGTATTCTTTCTTTTTCCCTGCAAAATCTGTTCCTTGGCCATTGTTACTAGGTCCCTACATGGTTCATTATTRCTGCCTAATTACAACCCCTTATTTTCATTCTTACTGATATCAACTGAAACAACAACAAAAAATTAAAGACAGCTCTGTATTCTGATCTTGATTACTCAGGTTCCGAGTACACTCTCCCAATGCTTGTAATATGTATCACATGTGCACTCACCAAAAGCTTTCACAAAGAACAGTCACAACATCTATGCACTCTAAGTGTCCTCTCAYAAAGGGTCCTGGGGTCAAATATAAACCAAAACCAGCACGAGCAGTTGCTCTTTAGAATGAAGCTGTGCCTTTAATAATAGAGCAGACATTTGAGAACAAGGATGATGTCACGAACATGTCTTTGCTCAGCTGAAAGAATCCAACTTATTTCTTCAGCTGTCTGGCTGTAGTCCTTATTTACACACACTGACTCACAGATGAAGGAATCTGGGGAGGGAGGAATCACTTGAATCATGCAGCCTGACTAGGCATCATCCATAGAGCTACTCACTGTATTTTCCAGAAGTCTCAGCTCAACTCTATTTACATATTTATGGTGATAACCTCCACTGCCTCCTTGTCTGTCTAGTCTGCTAGCATATTATTCATGCCATTAGAATTTTTCCTACCTTAACATCTAATGATGACTAAATGCAGAGTGAACAAGAACATGAGTCAAATTCTCTATTTTCACTTAGTGTCAAAGCATACCCATACAGCATCAAATTACTAGCCTGGTTTTGGACTTCAGACATTTACAGTGAATTTCTCTTTTGTTTTTAAAAAAGAATTTTTAAAGTTAAGTATTCAGTTGCTCAATACCCACTGGAAATACCAATCCAAATATACTCGGGACACTTAACATGGAACCACAGAATGCTTTGGGTTGGTAGAGGCATTAAAGATCATACATGAAAGATCACATAGTTCCAAATCTCCCCTTCTACTAGATCAAGCTGTTTAAAGCCCCATCCAACCAGCCCTTGAACACTTCCAGGGATGGGGCACCCAGTGCCACACCACCCAAACAGTAAAGAATTTCTTCCCAATATCTAATCACACCTACTCTGTTTAAGGCCATTCCCGCTTGTCCTGTCAGCACATGCCAGTGTAAAAAATCTCTCTCCAGCTTTCCCACAGGCTCCCTTCAGGCACTGGAATGCCACAGTCAGATGACGCCAGAGCCTTCTCTTTTCAAGGCTGAACAGTCTGAAATCCCTCAGCTTTCCCTCAGAGGAGACGTGCTCTGATCCCTCCTGTATTCTGGGTGTTCCTCCTCTGGACTCACTCCAGCAGTTCCATGTCCTTCCCATGCTGGGACCCCAGAGCTGGATGCAGCCCTGCAGGTGGGGTCTCACAGAGCAGAGCAGAGGGGCACAATCCCCTCCCTGGCCCTGCTGCCCACCCTGCTTTGGATGCAGCCCAGGACACGTTTGGTCTCTGGGCTGGGAGTGCTCATGGCTGGGTCATGTCCAGCTCTCACCCAGCAGCACCCCAAGTCCTTCTCAGCAGGGCTGCTCTGATCTGTTCATCCCCAGCCTGTGTTGGTACCAGGGGTTGTCCCTGACCCAGGTGCAGCACCTYGCACTTGGCCCYATTAAAACATGAGACTCCCATGGACTCACTTCTCCAGCTTGTCCAGGTCTCTCTGGATGGAYCCCATCTTTCAGCTRTGCCAACCATATCACTCAATTTGGCGATGGCAAAATTTCTGAGGGTGTACTCAATCCCTTTGTCTGTGTCATAAATGAAAATACTAACACTGGAACCAGTACAGACTCCTGACGGACACCACTTGTCCCTGATGTCCATCTGGACTCTGAGCCATTGACCACTACCCTCTGGATGCCACCATCCAACTGATTTCTTATCTACCTAACAGCCCACCCATTCAATTCTTCTCTCTCCATTATAAGAGAGAAGGATGTTGTGGGGGCCTGTGTCAAAGGCTTTATGGAAGTCCAGATAAATGACACGTGTAGCCCTTCCCTTGTCACTGATGCTGTCACACCATCACAGATGGCCACTGAATCGGTCAGGCAGGACTTGCCCTTGGTACAGCCATGCTCCTCCCTGTGCCTTAGCACAGCTTCTAGGAGGGTGTGCTCCATGATCTTCTCAGGTGCAGAGGAAAGACTGATACCAGTAGCTCCCTCATTCAAAGAAAACCTTCTGTCGACAACTAAGTATCATTTGATTGGCAAACTACAATTTCCATGGTAAATATGTCCATGTCTATCGCCTCTGACATGACTTCGTATCTCACAATGATATGTGAGACTGGAGTGGATGCTCTTTGTTGTGTTTCAGCATAAGGGAATATGATGACATCATCAAGCATTTAGGAATAGTGGGGGGCTTGTTTGGCTTGTGTTTGCTGATTGATTATGGGTTATTTTGGATTTTATGGGATTTTTTGTTGGTTGGTTGGTTTGGTTTGGGGTTGTTCATGTTGTGTTGTTGGTTTTTTTTAATTCTACCTAAGCATACAATGTGATAGTGTAAACAAAAGGTTTTTTCATGTTTATTAGCCTTGGCTCTCCCTGCTCAAACACAGGGGTCACCTGCAAGCCCTGCTCCATATGAAAAGTGACTGCAGCTTAAGTCCAGTACTGACACTATTCRGAATTGACTGCAAGGTTTAAAGTCCAATTCTCTATACTGCACTCCTCATATAAAGTAGTATTTTGTTCTTGATTGCTTCATGAGTGTGGCTAAAATTGTGCTGTTAGAGGCTTGATCCAGGTATTTTTCACATATTATGGTAATATATTATGAATCACACCACGAAAAGTAATGAGACATTGAACCTGCTGTTGACTGCTGCTGCTCCTTTGCGGCAAACAGCTGAAATCAGTGCATCACGATACAATGAAGTAGGGGTCCGTAGTCAACACCCCTAGACATGATCCTCCACAACCATGGSCACTCTCAGCTCAGGAGACAACCCATCTCCTGCAAAAGATCTGGAAAACTCTACCTGGGAGATTCAAACTTTAATTTTTATGCACTCAAGGATCAAAAGGCCCATGTACGAAACATCAGAACCTCAAATACTTTACAATAGTAATYTGCAGATCAAGTTAGGCTCTAAATTTTTAGAGAATTGAATAATTATTTGCTCCAATGTTAATTCAGAAGAGCGCTCAAATTCTGCTACAGGATTTTTTAAAAGTTAAAAATGCCAGTGAAAATCAAAGCCATACCAGACCACAGATTAAAGAACAGCAACGTCAGAGAATGGCAGATCTAATCTCATAAGATCTAAGATGATCTTACGAGATTAGTCCAGACCTAAAGGCATACATGGAACAGAGCTTATAGCAAATGCTAATTCAGTTTGTTTAGAAAACTCATGGAGCTGGGAAGAATTTTATTTGGAAAAAAAAAAGAAAGGAAAAGTTAAAACAAAACTGAATCAGACATTGAGCTGTAATTCAAAAATCTTGAATGGGCAAAAAGCCTAGGAGAGGCATCAGATACAGGAGAATACACTTGCTATAATGACTCTCTATAAACTCTAAGCATGGAAAGAGCAGTTCAAGGAAAGTACTGAAATACTCCAAACAATACTACACATAAGCAGACTGGTTAAGTGTGCTTTTCCAAATCTTCAGTGTTTTCCAGTTTGTGTTATCCAAACTCTTTGAGTTCTTCATAAAGCTTAGAAAAAACTATTYGTCACTTTCTAGGGATTTGCTTGAAATCTGCACTGTAACTTAGTCTCACCTATACTGATGATTTTGAGAAACTTCATATATATGTATGTATACACACACACCAGGGTGTAAGCTTAGACAGCCACAAATAAAAAAGAAGTGCCTGTTACCTCATAGTCAACCCTGAAAAATTTTGCCCTAAGCATGCACAGGTTTTAACATAATAAACAAATGCAACCAAGGTAGACAGCAATGCAGAGGAGMGCTGCTTTCCCTCAAGTGAATCACACATTCAAAACACCCCTCTTCTATTTTCTGCTGTTTAGGTGGTTTTGTCCTTTATTTAAAAATCAAATCTCAAATGAGACCTGTGTCCTGTAAAACAACAGGGAGCCCTGGAGCATTCCAGAAGAGCACAGTTCCCACGACGCTGCCTCTCAGCCTTCTCTCGGAACCATGCTTCCCAGCAGGAACCTGAATATAGCCCTCAAGTACAGGCTGGGCAAAATTTCTACTGCGTGGGTGGGCAAATGAGGGGCTTCACACAGCAAACTCTACAATATGAACTAATTATAGTCAGGTACATTTTGGTTTAACACAACCATTGATAGAATAGAAAAGGCTAGTTCAGAAAGGATGGCCTCTCTTTCGTGTTTCAGTCTTGTATGCTGAACATGTTTTGAACATTGTCACTGCATCTCATGCTTCAACCAGGCTGGTCAGGAATACTGCAGAAAAAAACAGTCAGGCAAGGCTGGCTAGCCCAAACAAACTCTTCACAAGAATAAGCAGGTATGACTAATTATGAACATGGAAACTCGTTYTTCCACTAGTATATACACTGTTTCCATATCCTCATGCAGCATCTTTCCATTTTCAGTTTAAAATGATCATCTATAAAGTTATTATACATGTAAATAAGGCCAAAAGAAATGTTTACAACTTTGAAAACATTGCAATTTACTGAATTTCAAATGTTTCATCTAGGCTTTAGGTGCAGCTGTTCAGCCAAAACACATAATCTGCAATGGTCTGATATAGACCATTATAGCTTTTGTACTGAATTGTTTGTAAGGAACATCTACTCTTGGTTTCCAGGTCACATCTAATAATATTGGCTAAACTGCCTAAATTCTGTCACCTCAGCCACAAACTGTGTGCAGGCTAATTTAGCTACTGCGCTGCTGCAGGTTATGTCTGGCAGACAAGATGACTAAGACAGTTCTGGTCTGGAAAGTCACCAGTAGGTATCAAACAGTGGACAGACGGCCCCATTCCTGGCTTAAGTATAGGTCCCTACCCTGACAGAGGTGTGGACCAAAACACCAGTTTAACCACTGACTACATCTGGCAAAGATGGGGATGTAAGCAGCACACCCTGAGCCAGCTCTCCCTGCCCAGATCCAGTTTCCAGGAGGAGTGCTCTGAAGCTACTGCATGGCTCTCCTGTGCCCAGACTCACAGCATTCCTTTTTCCAGTGTGCAAACTAAGAAAACATAAATACTAGGACCCCAGATTGCAAAACAGGTAAAACAGTAGGTGCTGCAGAAATAACAATGAATCACTGAAAAAGTTAAGTGTGGTGCTAGTTTATCCTACATGAAAAGACCACTAAAAAACTCTTAGAAAAACCTTAAGAGGGTGCTGTCCTGACAAGGAAACAAATTCCACATAAAAAAAGGAATGCARTGCTGCAGGTCACTCTTATATCACACCTCTCTAATTCTGGCTCTTAAGTCTGAACCTGCAAATTTTTTTTTTGTTTACTCGTGGGACAGAGCTCATGATACACAGAGACTTGTTAGACTCTTGACAGACATGAGGAAATATTCAACCTCTAGAACGTAGGGATCTGATACAAAGTTCTGGATTTTCCAGAATCCTAGAGGGTGCAAAAGATAAAATTAATGCACTGTACTCACAATTTATACACATGCAGGAGAAGACAAGTTTTGGGTTAGATTTCAGTATACTGTAAGCCATACTTTTTAATTAGTCTTCATCCATTTATCTACATTTTAATGAACATCTCATCAAGTATCTACTATTCAACTCCATGCACGTATAGAGAAAATTACARGTTTGTACTTTTTGTGAAACCTTACAGTTCAGCATATATCAGATATTAATTAAGTCAAAGAAACATGTTTGTAAAGCTAACCAGAATACAAAAATAAACACTTACCCGATAAACACCTGAATACAGGCCTCAGCTCAAGAGTTATGTGACATCTAGGTCTTGCTTTCAGCTAACCCCTCCTTTCTTATCGGAAAATCCGAGGTGCAGTTGGGACAAGTGTTCTGGGATCATGCTCAATTTTTCACAGGGACCAAGAATAATTTCCCATGTAACCTGAAGGGACCAGTCGTGCAGCCATTAAACTCTGCCCAGGGTGCACCAGCATCGTGCTCACCACCGTGTTTAACGTGGACTGACCTCAKCCTGCCCTGTGGCACACCTGTGTACAGCAGGAGGCTGCCAGGCACCATCACTCTAGCATCTCCTTCCTTGTGTCTTCCTAGGAAGGACTCCCTTCTCCCTCCTTCCCCTCTGTAGCCCTCACCTGGCCCCTTGTAACCTGTGGCTTCAGCACAGCCTCTCTCCAGTCTCACTGGCTAGTATATGACTAAGTCAAAAGTGCTTCTGTGCTGCTGTTCACAGGTTAAATCCTCAGAAACCCTAAGGTACCTAAAGGTACCCCCTTAGTCCACCTCCAGCTTCACTCTGAAACTCAGGAAAACAACCTTTCAATTAGCGTGTCATTTTACCCTTTGATAAAAAACACACGAAATAAAGACCTCTTCTTGTGGCTTGTTTTTTCAGTGCTCAGAGGATTAAACACTGGGAAGCTGGATAACCTAATCAAGGCTTCCTGTGCTTATGTATTCTTCAAAAAGATTGCGAAGTGCAGGCGGAAGATTATAATGTGGGCTCGCAGCATCCCTTATGATGCAGCCCCCWATTTAAGAGCAGACCATCTTCCTGAGAATTGTGTGGTTCCATGCATACTTTAAAACTCCCACACAAGGCTGTCCTAAATCACTCTTTTCTTACCAAGTGAAGCACTGAAGAATACTGCCAYTCGTTATTTGTCATATTCTTTGAGGTTTTTGATGTCTACGACATTGTCCAAAGCCACTACAATCCCATCAGCAGATGGCAGATGGTCACATAACACAGCCACCACACAGAAACACTTACACTGGAAGGATTGATTAAGTCTCTGTGGTGAACAATGAAGCTCGGGAAACTTTCTGATGTATCATCTGCAGCTACAGTTCTCAACAAGCAATATTTCTATTGTCGAAGAAAAAGCACACATGAGCTTGCTCTTACAGTCTTGTTATCTAGTCTTGAGTGCTGAGGGGGATATAGACAAGAGCTGTTTCTCACTCTTCAGTAAATACTGTGCCACACAAAAGAGTTTCTCTGAGAGTTTCAAAGTCACAAACTCTCTTAGCAGAACTTTGTGTCCCTGTGAGAAATACATTAGCCTAGGCAATAAAAAATCATGCTATCTTCAAATTATTACTATTTGTCACGCATTTTACTAGCAATAATATGACCATCTGCCAAAAAGACTGCAAATSAGACAGACTAGTGCATTAATCAATTAAAAATAAGATCTCAGATCTCCTGTAGCATGTTTTTGCTTAGCAGAAACAGTCATTAGCTGAATCTGAACAGTTTGTCAGAGACAACATAATTGGATACRGAAAGCACAGGTCAGAAGTCAGAATCCTGTCAACTCTAGCCTTGCAAATAAAATATTATTGGACACTGAAAAAGTCACTTAGCATTAAATTCAACCAGGGACATAAATACCTTAACAATTACAATGCTAAGTTTTGGACTTCTTGTGTTGCATGCAGTGCATAGAGAAAAGAAGTGAGCCGGAAGAAGCCACTACCATCACATTTTCCATCAGACTCATACAAAATATGATTGGTATTCCCCAAAAAAGCCAGCTTGGCTGAGCCCTCAAAGAACAGACAGAAGGAAAACTATTTTATGACCAGACTGGGAATCAAGACTGAAAACTGTGCTGAGTCACTAAGCTCTGTCAATGCCAAATATTTGCTCACATYGTCACTCAGAACTGCAGGTGCCCATGGGACTTCAAGGTCAAGAAATTCATGCTTATGGACCTGCCCAAAGCCAGTCAGTTCTTTACTAGTGAATTTCAGGACTCCCTGATTCCAACAGGGACTCAGGGTTTCTTCTTCTGAGGCTGACCCTGTCTCCCTGCCCCTAAAAATGGTCTGTGCCTCTGTGTAACTACCTCATAGCTGCACTAAAAGGTGACAAAGCATTTCCAATCCAGAGAAGAGAAGCAGCTTCCATCCTACCTTTGCCTCCACTACAGTACTTAAATTTGACATTTCAGGAGTCAGGCTTAGGAGTAAACTCTCTATTATTGAATTACCCAGTGACAGAAAACAACCTCTGTCCTGTGAATGAGGTATTAATTATCRCTATATTAAAATTGAAGAAGTTATGTATAAATTAAACTGCACATATTTTCCACACAAAGAAAGGGCAAGAGGCGCACAAACCCCCCAAAACTTACAGATGCTGACTAGGTTATATAGCCAAACAGTAAAAGACTAAAACCTGCTTAGTCAAAGTAATACAAGAATAGCATAACTGACCTGTTTCCCCAATCACAACCAACAAAACTCTCAGCTGTTACCACCTAAAGTAGAAATTCCTATTTCTACAATAAATTCTCTTCCGGATGTTTTCTTCCATGCCAATAAATCCTTTCACCTGAGCTAAAAATGYCGGTGGATGCAAAAAGTACATGAAGACATGAAATTACAGAAGTTGTTCAAACTAATAAACATCTCCCTCAATTTAGAAGGGAAGCACCACGTGCAGAGAATAATTTGCACATAGCTTTTAACAGAGGTTTTAATGTTTTCATGTACAGCAAACATTTTACATCTGAACAAAGTACAGTAATTAAAAACTCTGCTACAATCAGCTTACCAGAGATGACCCTGAAAAAGTCCTATACTAAACCTTTGGGAACCCATAAACACCTCCCCACTGTATACACTTGCAAAAGACATATACATTAAAGAATGAAATTAGACATGAAAGATGGTAATTTACAACCAACCTATCAGAAAATTTTCAAGAGAGGAAATTTATTTATAATYTTTTAAAATTAGTGAGTGATCTAAAAACACCTTTTGGTTTCTGAATTTATGAAATTATAGAGTATTTGTCTTGGGTGAAAAAAAAAACCCATAATTTTCTTTATTTCAAGATTTTGMTCTCAACCTTTTCATTTTTAGCTTCATTAATGTAGGTGAATTTTCCTTCCAAATGAATATTTCATCTCATCTCACTTCCTGTTTCACATTTTACTTTATTTTTTCTTCCACGTTTCTAAGACAGGAAATACATTTTAAGGCAGAAATGTGCTTAACACAAGCCAAAATAAGTACCTTGTGACTCACTGCAGATATCGATCCCTTTTCTGCAGTAGAAAGGAAATGGTGCATCAAGCCCTTACTCGGATGGATGTGCACCCAGCTCCACAGGTGTCGTGCCTTTTAACCAGGCAAGCCCCCACTCAGTCCCCACTAAGAAACATCAAACCAACTGGTCCGAGCAGGTTGCCTGTTGCCTTTGTGACCCCCTCTACAGACTGAGCCAGAATCAAAGAATGAGCCTTGTGATGACCTGTTAAGACTCACATTATGCCTCASCTTTACCCAGATCTGTCAGCCTTTGTTGCAAGTGATGGAAGCCCTTAGAAAGCTTAAATGCTGGTCTGAGACTTCCAGCACATTAAATCTCATGTTSTAGTTAATAAGAAACAAGTTTCAAATGCTGACAGCAGCTGCAAATTAATAATCCCACCAATCAGCTAACAAGGACCAAGGAAAGATGGGAGAAAATATCCATGCTTGACTATTTTCATCCCAGCTTGGATGGGAACCCTGTTAGAAGAGCACGGCTCTGGAACACAAAAAGGACACGTTAGGAACTCTTTTCCCCTTTGCTGTTCCTTTGCTAAAAGAYCAAAGCACCAGTAGCAAGATACGACACTACAAGAGTCTGAGTAGTGTGTGGGCAGTGAAAGAGCCRTGTCCAGTGAACTTTTGTATCATGCTCACACGAAACAAGTGACCTCCAAAAGTTGATGATCTGTGGTAGCCAGCATCTCCTTTACTMGCCTTTTCCAGGAGAATGTTGGCAGAGACATTTCAGAAAAGCTGAGATATCCCATACAGTGACTGTTTTAGGATCAGATGAATCGGTCCCTTGAAAATGTTTGTGTCTACCTCGGTGTCTCCCTCCACAGAATTTGGAGAGCTTAGACAACTTCCTGAGAGACAAATCCCACCAATGGAGTGCAGAAATCAGGGCAAGAACAACTACCAAGAGCTGTATGACAGAGCCCACACCCTCATGGCAGTTTTCTTACCCATCTGTGTCTCTGCTTGCCCACAACTGCACAGGCTAAGTTACACAGGCAAATAAAAATGATAAACAGGTTTGAAAGCACACTGACCTACTSAGGCTGTTTCTAGGACAGATTAATCTACTAACAGTGATCCAATCATAGTACTTTTTTAACTTGCTCTGGAGAGAGGCCAAAGTGTACATATTTCTGAAGCACAGGAAGACTGTCAATATTGTTTCTACACACTACATTGATATTCAGACTATATTCTAAAAGATACATTTTGTTTGGAATTTGCCTGACACATTACAAATACATTAAAATTTTAGACAGTGTCAGAAACTTAAATAAACTAGGAAGAAAAATGTAATATGGTAGAAAGACCTGTGGATTATTTTTAAATCACTCAGGGAAACAAATGTACATTCCCCTAATATTTACTACCTTCTGGTACTAGTTCTGGTACTACCTCTAGTAATACAGAATTCAGCGAACATTAAAACAGTGACTCTTTTCTTTCTCATTGCTGCAAATACACATCCGGCAAGGACAAAAACATATAGACAAATGTTATTTTAGTAACATCTGAGTGGTCCTGCTGAGACAGACTTTCATGCAGATATCCCTTACTTACTCCTGAGGAAATGAAAGAGAAATCAGGCTTTGCTGCTTTCACATCTCCAGAGAGTTAGTTGATTTTACAAATTTTATTTTCATTTCTATTACTGCTGATAGGCTGTCCCTTCCTGTGTGCACTTGAAAACACAATATGTTCTGCTGCACTTTAAATGGAATTACACAACCTTAACCAGCTAGAGCATCACTGTACCTATAGGATTGTGGGACTACAGTAGTACCTTTACAAGTATTCTTGGCTTTCCAAATCTGAACGTGAGATTTAAGTGAGATTTTAATAAATCCCATAGATTAAGAGATGTTTCATAATGTAATTTCATGTAAATATATGTAAGAGTACTCTCTGTTGAAGTGATTAATGTGGTCATCTTCCACATKTGACATTCCATAAATATTATCCCTTCAGGGATTGTTTCTCTTGAAGTTCAAAAGAGAGCTACACAGCTTGTTACCAAGCAATAAAGATTACTTTTGTCAACACTCATGGAAACCTCTAATTAGATGAGTCAATGGAGGTTTACAACTAAATAAACAGTTAGGAAAACTGGAAAAAGGTGTTACGGAAGAGATAATGTCTGATGAAACGTGTGATGCCCAGCCATTTACTCATGTCTTACATGAAGCATCTATTTACAAAGGAAATAATGATGAGATATAAAAGTGATGAGATCCTAAGAGAACTAATTTTTGGGTACATTCACCAAGGTAATAGCATCGTATTGAACAGGTTTTATAAAAATCTTTTTTGAAAAAGGTATCCCTTGAGATTTTACAAACCAAAAGGYATATTCTGATCAGTAAGGAAACCCCCTTTTGCACAAAAATGTATTTTTCTACTCCATGAGCTGTTGATTTTACTGTTACAATTTTACTGCTCTTGTGAGACCCCATCTGGAGCACCGTGAGCACAGCTCTGGGGGCCCCAGCACAAGAAAGATCTTGACCTGCAGCAAGTCCAGAGGAGGCAATGAAGCTTATCAGAGGGGTGGAGCACCTCTCCTRTAAGGACAGGTTGAGACAGCTGGGACTGTTTAGCCCAGAGAAAACTTAAAGGAGACCTTTCAGCAGCTTCCAACACCCAAAGGGAGCCTACAGCAAAGATGAAGAGGGACATTTTACAAGGCACATAGTGACAGGACAAGGGGAAATAGCTTCAAATTGAAAGAGAGTAGTTTTAGGGTAAATATTAGGAAGAAATTATTTTCWGTGATTGTGTTGAGGCACTGGAGCAGGATGACCAAAGAGGCAGTAGATTCCCCATCCATGGGAGYGTTCAAAACCAGGTTGGATGGAACTCTGAGGAATCTGGTCTRGTCAAAAGCTCTCTGCCCATGGCAGAGGGTTTGAAACTAGATGGTCCTTTAAGTCTGTACCAACTCAAATCATTCTATGATGCCATGCTGAACCATTATTTTTTAGTATCATTAGCATGGATCTTGTGAACRAGATATGGCATTTAGCTTCAACAACAAATATTTCTTTTAATGGCAGACGTAACTCAGGAAATATTTTCTGACAACTTTTTGATGTTATGGTCTGAAATGCCACTATCTTTTTCCTCAATCGTGGAACAGAATTACTGTATTTTTATTTAAAAAAAAATCCTTACAGAAACCAGAAATTCCATTATGGAAAATCAGAAACAGAGATTCTAAAAGACTATCTTCCACAATACTAGATACATCCCAACCACTGATTAATTCTATCATATGTATTTTACTGCCTCCTCCTGCTTGAACCAGCTTCTGTTTGAAGGAACGAGGGTTATTCCTTCTCTGGCAAATTCATTACTCATTTCWATCAGACATGATTGTAAAACTGTTTCATCTGATCAATCCAAAGACTCCACTRGTTTCTTTGAGGGCTTTAAGTTGTGAAAAATTTAATTACCTTCAGAAGAATTTGTATTTTTATTGATTAAATGATATTCATTTGTCCTTTTCCACTCCTTCTSCTTCTGTTTGTCTCTTTTCAGCAAGAAAAAGGACTACATTTCTTCTACATACAGTAGAGAGTTACAAAATTCTCAATTAAAGAAAGTCCAAAGCATATTTAAGGGCTCAATGTTCTGGTATATATCATCTACAAATGTGCAACACAGCAGACTGACYTGCTGCTGGTTTATTTTGCTGCTGGGGAGCAGAAGCAATTGTTACACAAAGGTCACGCCTTGTCTATCAAAGAATGAAGTGGGAAAAAGGAAAATTGAACCAACAACAGCTGAGATATGCTTCACTGTAAGACAGGGACATACAAAACACCCGTTTAGATGTGCTACACAGCATGCTAGATGCCACATTAGCACTAGGAAGCACAGAGCCCAAAACCAACAAAGCAGTTAATCAACAAAAATGGGATAGTATTTCAAGTGCAAAGCAGTACAGCCCCATGAATTTCAGAATCAGAGTTTATTGTAATGATCTTTTTTCTGAAACAGAGTTGAAAAATTGGSTGAGTGTGCGTCAGTTTACTGCACGTATTACAAATACCAAGCAGTGGTCATGCCGAAATCTCAGCTCAGTGGAGTCAATAGCTAAATACCTTATTTGAGAGCTTAAGTGGGTCTGTACAACTGACTGTCTATTCATTTCCCTTTCATTTTGTCAACATGGTGTCAGACATGGTGATCTTTACATTTATTAACTGAATACTTTGATCTGCAAAAGTGTAAAATCTCTCTTCTCTGTGCTGCCACTACTTTCTAACATACATGAGGAAGCAAACTGAAGATGCTCAATTATAAAACATCTTAGTGTTCAAGGTAGGCATTTCACAGTAGCCAAAAAATGGCTGAGGTTTATATATATTATAAGGAAGTTTTAATAATACACATGGGAATAAACTTCTAAATATTAGTACTCCAAGTTTTAATTTTCTGAACCTGCCAACTTCCTTCATGAGTGTAAGAACAGAATAAGCAAAGACTAATGGTTAAAAAGTTCACAGCACCACTTCAACACCAGCTGAGCCAGACCTGTTTTTTAAAGTGTAATTGGCCTATTGCCAGCATCTAGACTGACATCTTGAAGAAAACAACACATAACCAGTAATCTTGAGTATAGAAAATTATTCATGCTCACCTTTTAAATTTTACATAGTCCAACAACTTATGACTTAAGCAGCAAATACRGTTTAAAAAGACATCCAATGTCAGTGTTGATGTTAGAAAGCAAAGCRGAAATGAATCTAAATCATCCTACAAATAAATATTTTCCCCTCTGATTTCCAAGTTCACTTTAGAAGTGAAAGTCTAAATTCYACCATAAAAAGGCTAAAATTCCTCATGGCATAATTTTTATTCTGTATTTGCTATCTAATATTATCTTATAATAAATGGATATGGTGCCAGAGCAAAGATGTGGAAGTGTCAGAGCTCACTTTCCCACAGCAGGGTTTGTTGGTGCTACTTAACACTTGCAGGGAAACACTGAAAAACACCCCTGCCTTGCTCATGGTACACCAAGGTGTCTGTGAGATCTCGTCTCACAGCCCAAGAGCATATATAAAGGAATAGAATGATGCCCCTACATTCTGCTTCATGATACCAGCTGTATAGAAAGAGTTTGAAATGTGTAAGTATCAGTCACTTTACTGGGTCAAATACATCTGTGGTGCTTATGGATGCAAAGACCACGGAAACCACAATTAAACTGGTTGGCAAGTGAAATGGCAGGGGAGGAGAATACAAGCAGAGCACTACTATACATGCTCAATGAGTACAGCAAACATCTTCAGAAACAGAAGGGGACTGATACAGGGAATGTTATCAAGAAACGACAGCTCTAATTACTCCCTGTGCTGATCCAGCCAACTCAGGCAGGCTGCGAGTACAGCCTGCACAGAAACTGAACTAACGCCACTAACAGGATGCGAAGGTGAAGATGATAAGGACCCCGTCCTCCTGATAAATCCCATCTCCTGTCACAGTACAGATAAACCTTCTACCAAAACAGTGAACAACATACTAGAGTTTTGACCCTGAGAATCAACATATTCAGTCTCTCAAATCAGGGTTTTATAATTACTCAWAAAATGAAAAATTTTACTAAGCTAYATATCCTGTATAATTCTCTTATAAGAAAACTCTTTCCAGAAAATATAAAAATGTGGTACTTTTGACACCTTTTACAAGTACATCTCAGTATCATTTATCTTTTTCTTGTAATAAACGTGTAAAAGTGACTTTATTGTTTCAGTGGTCAAAGCGTGTTAAAACTATCAGATTTCAATTTCACCTAATAGCTAATGATAAAACATTGTTAAACCCTGCTTAAAAAGAAGATATTTAGACAGATGTTACAATATTTTCAGCACAATGCCACTGTAAGTAAAGAGAATCCGACTGAAAGTCTGCGGTGACAGATTACAGAAAACTGTTATCCCTTCTGTGTAACTGAAACACTCTTCTTAATTACAGACTGTAGCCCACACATTTTATTTAATTGAAGCTTTCTAACTGCTTGATATTTTAATTTCTTCAGGGAAATTTATTTTATATCTCCATTTGAGCAAGTATGAAAACTGGTTTTCTACAGCTACGTCATACAGGACTAATAAAACAGTAAAGTGCTTACGTTTGGTCTTAAATTCTGTTGCAAGTTTCCTATCTAAAGGAGACTAGGCTTACTACTTAATTTGATTGATTTAATCACAGAAAAGCATTAATCTAATGCTCAAAAGCTGAAACTATAAAAATAAAAATCACGAAAAGGGCACATCTTTTAAAATGTAATTTTAATTAATCATGCAAATGAGTTACTTGCATAACTATTGATTCCTCCTTCCTGAGGTTTTCAAGATTAAATGTTTTTCTGTAAGGGATATTTCAATTATTCATAAATTACTAGCTCAAAGTTTAACGACGCAAAATGTAAAAGTCCCCATTAGAGGGCTAATTACGTAACAGACTAGCAGAATCTCAAAATAAAGCTCCTCTCACCAAAAGAAGAGACATGTCTCTTTTGTTCTGTGGCCTTTAAAATATTTTGTTTACTCATTCAAGAGTCTGCTGTATTGCTTCACACCTGTGAATCATGCCTGTTTCACAGAGACAGCACTTACTCAGAACTCAGCACATCAGCTGAACTCTTGATCTCACTAAAAACCTGGCTTTGTGAATCTTTTTCAGGTTTCACTGTGTGTCAACAGTAACAGGTCTGTTCAAAGCCTGGTAAAGATTTACAGTCTTCCTTAYGCACTTAAGTAGAGTAATAATTTTAAATACTGAGGACATAAAATCTTAAGGAGAAATTTCTACCCTCTTCTGTATTTTCAGGTAGTTATGCTCTTATGCCATTAGATGTTTGTGGGGATTTTTAGATCATTAAGCATACTACACACTCAGCATTCTGGAAAAGTAACTAACTCAGTTTGATCCCTTTAGGAAAAAACAAATGTTAGTCATTAAGGAATACAATTCAACAGTCATCTGTTTGCTAAGTCCAGGCATTCCTCCTTTCCCCTATTTTGTGGTACAATTGCAGACATTAATCTTAATACTGCAGCCAATTTAAATAAGACCTTTAGAAGCAGATAGGGATGAGCAGCATTAGCAAAAAAAAAAATGGCTAAAAGCATACAGGCTCTCAGTTTATCTGGTTTTAATTTCATGTTGTGGCTTCAATCACATTGCAAATTCTTCTGTGCTGTTTATTATCTTGGGAATGTGTGATTACATGTGCATCTCTACTGACATATCCCACAGGGGTAAAGTGTCCATTCCTTGGTTTCCTTTTCGCAGGAACTGATGCAGCACTGTCTCTGCCAGTTTACAGCTAATTTCTTCCCAATAGCTGTTACACTGCTGCGTTTTGGGTACGGAATGAGAGCGTGTTGTAACACATTAACCTTTCGGTTTTTTGCTAAGTTGCGTTTATCCTTAGTCAAAGAATTTTGTCATTTTCTTGTGTTCCACCAGTGAGAAGGTGAACAAAAGAAACTGTGAGGCTGCACAGCTGAGACAGGTGACCAGAACTGACCAAAGGGACATTCTAYACTACAGAATGCCATGCCCAGTATACAAACTGGGGAAAGTCACATGGAAGAGGCTGATCTGGGTTTGGGAAGGGGGGTCTGGCAGTGGTCCATGGGGGATGAGCAATTTCATCGTGTGTCACTTGTTTTTCTCTTTTTATTATTATTATTATCACTTACATTATTACTGTATTTTACTTTATTTTCAATTATTAAACTGCTCTTTTATTAACACACAGGTTTGGCTTTGATTCTCCTTCCCATTCCACTGGGGCAGGGGAAGGAGAAGGGAGGACTAAACAAGTGGCTCTGCAGTGTTCTGTCTCCAGCTGGGCTTAAAATCAGCACAAGCACTAAACCAGGCATCAGTAAAACTGAAGAACAGAATACTGTAAAAATAGTTACAGTAAACTTTTTTTGTTTGGTTGCGGGTTTTTTTTTTTGTTTTAAAACCAGTTGCCAACTGATAGTGTACACGCCTACAGTGGGGAATCCACAGCCAAAGCAATTTTACAGACCCATTGTCCTGTCGCCATGTCTAAAGAACTGCCTTCAAGTTGAGAAAACTGACTCAAAAGCACTTCATGAGACTGAAGAAAAAAAGCTGCTCAAGGATCTAGTCCATGGTGTTTCATGAAAACGTTTGAAGGTGTTCTCATATACCCAGGCTAAAATCACCATGTTGAAATACAGCATGGTCTCAAAAATAGCACAGGGCTACACAAAATGTCACCAGATGGCACTATTAACATAGTGTTCAAGCTCTTCCAAGCATGTGAGCAAGTTTTTACCTTAAAGACAGTACATCTTGTTTGTTGCTCTTGTTTTGGATGTGAGGTATACAAAAGATGTCTTTGCAGATAAAAGATTCTTGTTACAATCTGGGGGACAAAACCCGTCCCAGAGAGCTAGGCAGTACCAAGCAACAGAATGTGACTCCTGGGGACAAATTTGATCCTTCTCATAGCTCATTCAAGGGAGCTGAGTTGCAAAACTTGCCTGAGCTTACAGTGGATCACAGATCTCTTTTCTGAATCTTTCTTTCCACTGGAAAGACTGTTGCCTTCAGAGGTCAAGGAGCAGCTGCGACAGCAGAGCTCAACTACCTTGTGTGTAGTCCAGCTGCAATGTCATTGTTTAACCCCTATGAATAAAACATCAAAGTTTTATTCAAAATACTTTCCTCCCCTGTCTCTAGGAGAGACCATATTTTATTCACTTGGAATAGAAAATTCTAAGAATGCTCTTAGAATCTAACAGAAAATGGTGTATGTTAAAAACTCGTCTGTTTTTACSAAGTTTTCTAATGATATGAGGTGTACAGTAAACCTTCCCTCAAAGTGGCATAATCTGGTGCTGCCTGGTTTTTAGCCAATCTAAGTACTTAAAAAATCTGGAAGTGATTCTTAAAAAATTATATATCCTGTTCTCTGCATCACTTGCACAATGAGTTCTAAATTATTCTGTTAATGCAGATGGAAAATTAGGGAGCCATGCCATCCAACTGAATGGTGTAATGACAATATTTCAGAGAACTCAAGATTTTTGTCTTAAGCAATGTTCATTCCTGTCCTAATATTTCTCAACACTGAGTCATAAACATGGAGGAAGAAAAAAGTGATGAATACTGGCTACTTCTCCTTGCCTCTTACATGCCTTTGCATATTGGAATCCTCAGAAAGATACCACTCAGATATCAAGTTTTGAACATTTTTTTTTTTTTTTAAACTAGATTACTACATACAGGAATGAAGATGTCCCTCTGTGGAACATGAGTGACTAAGTATCCTAAAAACCATCATGAAGGAGTAACACCACCGGTGACTGGGTGTCTGCTCTTCATACTTCAGGTTTATTACAGGAATCCCAGATCATMTGAAAAACCTCTCAAAGAATGCTTTGGGGAGTACAATGAGTAACTCTTTGCATTAGAAAGATTCACAGGACTTTGATCACTGCCCCAGGAAGCATCAGGTCACAATGAACTACACAAGGTACTAGGGTCAACCATCATCATTCTACATGTAAGCATTGCTGCTGTCAATTGCCCAGTCAACCACAGCAAAATATATTTAGAAGTAATCATTCATATCTGATGTGCTAACTAGGAATTTAGGTACTWAATTTGTATTGAAGTAACTGTGAGGCTTTTCATCTATCAATGTAATTCCATAGAAAATTAAATCAAGCCATAACATCTTGATAAAAGGGGCTGTAATGATTCACGTGTTAGTGGCTCATTTTGTTGCTGGTTTCATAAGAGGAGCTCAGAAGTCATATCCCARACTAACCAGAAAAATTTCAGTATTTTAAAAATCTGAGTCAACWGACATGAACATTTTAAATTAAAGGACACAGTACTTTTATTTTGTGATCTTTCTTCTCCATTCCCTAGGCAGCCTAGAGTTTAATTTTTGAGAATTAATTAAACAAACGAAATGCTTAAAAACCCCTGAACCTATCCATCTAATCCTTCTCCATCCATTAAAAAGGATTTTCAGTACTGTACTTTGAGCATACATACTGTACGGATCTCAGGGAATACACAAATGCRTACACAACGTTCTGAAAATGGATAAGGCACATAACCTGTAGGGCTCCTTCACTCTCCCCTAACTAATCCCTTAAGAGATTGCAAACCACTGCAGCAAAACATAATTCTCAGCCACCCTAAGTAACTGACACCAAGGTAGAAGCCACACTTTGCCACAAAACTAAAGAGCCTCTCAGGAAGTTCTGTTCCGTGTCAGCACACTATCTGTTCCAGACATGCAATCAATTACACAATGCCACAAGTCAAAGGTTCTTTTGTGATCAGGAATAGCTGATGTAAGAACTGTTAAACTTAAATAAAACAACCAAGACACATCTGGCCACTTCTGTGCTTCCATAAATCCAGATACAAAAGGCAAGCCTGTGAAGCTGACAGAGTAGCCTGGAACAATCGGGATACTCCCTCTAGGATACAGCAGAGATGCTCACTGACTGCTCAATCTTAATCCCTGCACCAGCATCCTGTATTGGATAAAAATCACTGGTCCTTAGTGCTCTGTTCTAGCTACTTYCTTTTTAACCATCTACCCATGGACTGCTTATGTTTCCAGTCTAGCCCAAATCCAAATCTTCAGCCCAGGCTCCTCTAGCTGCTGCRTTGAGTCAGTGGATGCCAGATACTCTGAAAGAGTACATTTCTTGGCTTGTTTTATCTGGACCATAATTTACCWGACCATGGCCCACAGCTCTACCCTTCATGATTGCCTATGTCTGGCCATTAGAACTGAATATATCTACTGCCAACAGAGATTTCTCTAACACTTTGGTTATTTTAACTCTAGAGACAACATGAAAGGTACACTACTATTTTATTTTTTTAACTGGAAAAATGCACTTTTGTCTTGTTGCACCTGTACTCAAAAACACCTGAGTTAATTCTGCTCAAATCTGAATAAATACTGACTATAAACACAGTGATAAATKTCCTTGATGTATCTACTCAGGAATGAAAGAATATTCTGTTTCTTGCTGTATTCTGCTTTCCTGTATTCTGACATTTTTTATCACATGCATCTGATATGTATGTAGATAATCACCACTGCAAAGACCTTTGAAGTGCAAAATAATGCCAATTATATTATAGAAACATATGGCATCTGATTCATAAGATATGTGGATGTCAGTTTGGTAAAACATAGGGAATAAAAAGAAATAGAGATCACCAAAAATGGGGGCTGCCTCTCATTGCAAACAGAACTCTTATGCCTCATYCAGGTGCAGAAAGATCTAAGATTTTGGCACAAAAACACATTCAGTGGCACATACCCTGACATAATTATAAGAAAGTGGTTTTCAACACAATGGAAATTTCTTGGGCAGAAGAGTGCAGGCTGGTTATGCCTCTTCTTAAGAACTGAACTTTTAACCTGATGGATGGACCTTATTTTTTTTCCTCCTGGTAAGTGCTTAGAACTATTTCATACTTCCCTGTTTGCAATGGACAAGTCATTCTGTTRTTAAAAGATGCCTTTCCTTTACGGTACCAGGTATCCCACTGCTGAAATACTGATAAAAAAAACTCACTGATACCACTACTGCTGAAAAACTTTCCAACTGGGACAACATAGAGATAACAAAGTGTTCATTTTTAACCTGCTTAAGGCCAGATAGCTAAAAACTACAACTTATGGCCAGCCCTTGGGGTGCTCAGTCCTATTTCAAGTCAAGGGCTTTTTAACTTTATCTGCTGCTCCCTGGAACCAAGGAATAAAGTCTTCACTCAGCATCTTACTGCAAGGAGCTACACATTGCATGGCATGCAGCTTGGAGATTTCAGATTGTTCATTTACCTAACTGTGAATTCCTATTTGTGAGTCAGAACTGTTCAGCTTGAAAGCCGCTGTAATTAAGCTGACATGCCATTCAGTGACCTTGGCATAATCCTAATGAGATCTAAGTCACAGACAACAATTACTGAAAAAATAGAGGTACAGTTCAAACAAAGGAGAAAGTACTAACATTTTCCATGAGYAAGATCAATGTACTTTACAGCAGAGAAACATAATAAACTGCTTTATCAGCTAAGTCTCTTTAGCCACCACAAAAAGTGGCTTGTACCTGGATAGCGCATCTGGCAACAGAATCAGGCAAACAAATTACTCCAGGAGATTAATTGACTGCAAACTAAAGCTTTTAATAGTGTTTCTTTCAACAGACAAAACACAATGCAGGSATGCCTTTTAAGAAAGTCACCAATCAATACCACTCCAGAGTCAGCAAGTTTAGCAGTAACTGTTCGACACTGGAGGTGAGGAATACGCACTGAGGCACTTTGGAGTCACTGCCATTGATCGTCTCCTGCTTGAAGTGAGAAATCAGTTTTCTTCTCTCTTTGAGACAGCCCTTGAAACACAGACGTATTTTCTTCTACTCACAACTAACTGAAAAATGCATTTAAAAAGTAGGTTACCATTTGACCTTTTTTACAGAAATGCTGGAAAAGTATCCACGTTTAAGWGTGCTATACATCGCTTATGACAGGTGTGCAATTAAGGGAAAATACATGCCTAATATCTTAATAGAATGAAGAGCTGTTAAGCAAATACCCCAGAATTAGTATAAAAACATAATTATGTCAAACAGCAACAGCCATTTTTATTTTAAAAAGTCAAATGGCAGGAAGCATATGCTGTTTTGTTACTTTGGCTTCATTTAAAACTCTCACTACCAGTTGGAATTCCAATACAAATTTAACCAGATGAGACTCTTGTTTACAACTATAGCAGAGTCAGCTTTAACTATTCTTACAGGGTATGGTGATATTTCTGACTGATTTCTGTTCAAGTATTTCTGACTCACCCAAATTTCTCAAAAGAAATCTCTTATCTATGAAAGGTTTAGTCTTGCAACTTAGCTATTTGTAGTGGTGCAAACTTGTGTTATTTTGCAATATACCTCCAGCAATCTAATTCATGTTCTGCCATGCATATGTCAGGTAGTAAAATCCCTCRTAACAGAAGAGAAAAAAACTTGTGATCCTCCCTAACATGCTGGTATTCTCAAACATCTCCACTTAAACCAAAGGGCATCCTCACTAAGGCTATCATACTGTTATTACCACAAAACATGAAGATCATACACTTGTCAAGTCGCCAAGACTGAGATACTTCATCTGCTGTTCTAACAGGCAGCAAAGGGAGCCAACATGTTTTACACAGTAGGTATTTTATGAAGAGCTATTTATAACAAACAAAAATGAGGCTTTTGGAAAAATGAACTCCTCAAAAATCAAAATGTCTATATATATGTGATATAAAGCAAAACTAATCAAAACATGTTTTAGATGATTTTTTTAMATAAGGATGCCATTTTCTACTTGGTCTGGACTCCCAGAAAGCCAGTCAGGAAAAACTTAGTATTTCCTGGGACAGATCCTCTGGGACATACGTGCATGGGCCGTGTACCATACACCTGCATGCTTATCAGGAAGCATCTCATTAACTTTCCAAAAATAATGCAACAATAGCATGATAAAATCCACCCGACTTCCTGAATATAACCAGTAAGTTGCTCCAGGTGATAATGACATTTTTCCTAAAAAGCCAGCTTGAAGGACAGTAGGACAAGTATTTCTCTGTGAAGTGCTCAAAGTCCCACAGAAAATACAGTAAAAACACCCTGGGTATCTCTGATATAAGGAAAGTGATCAAATTCTTCGCTGCTTCCCTACCCTTCCCTATCATTTCTCACATCAGTTGCAAAGCTTTTATACGTGATCAAACACTTGATTTATTGCAAGGTTCAGTTTTTGCAACAAAAGAACCAATCTATAAATTTGATGGATTCCAGGTCACTGTAAAATAGAAAAAAAACTACTTCCAATTTTTAAAATTTGCTTTTTTTCTATCAGTTATAAAATGCTCCAAATTTTTTCTCACCAAAATATGCAGATAATCACATACATTAATGAAAAAAAAGGTGAACAACTTCTTTGCACTTGTGTCCACTGACAAGACCAGCTCTTAGGAATCTCTGACCCAGGAAACCAGGGTAAGGAATTTTGCAAGGAAGTTTCTCCTGATTAAGGATTACTGGGTTAGAGAACACCTAGGTAAAGCTGACTTCCACAAGCCCATGGGCCCTAATGGAATGCATCCATGAATGCTGAGAGAGCTGGCAGACACCATGGTGGGGCTGCTCATGATTATCTTTGAAAGGTCAGAGAGATCAGGAGAGATGCCTAGGACAGGAAGATTGTAAATATCGTTTAAGCAAAGGTAAACCATGCACTAACAAACTGATTGCCTTCCACAACGAAACAAGTAGATGGATTGATCAAGGAAGACCAGTGGATAGTGTCTGCCTAGTTTAGATTTCAACACTCTCTCACAACATCCTTGTACAGAAACCTAGGAARTATGGACTGGGTGAGTAGACAGAGAGGTGAAATGAGAACTGGCTGAACGGCAGATCCCAGAGARTCATAAGGAGCGTCACAAGGACCTGGTTGGAGACCTAGTGGTGTCCCCAAAGGGTCAATAYTTGTCCAGTATTGTTTGATTTCTCCATCAGTGATTTGGATGAAGGGGCAGAGGCCTCCTCAGCGAGTTCACTGAGGACACAAAGCTGGAAGGGGAGGCTGAGACCCCAGAGAGCCGTGCAGCCCTTCAGAAGGACCTCGGCAGGGTGGAGATGTGGGCAGGGAAGAGCAGTCTGAGATTCAGCAAAGGCAAATGCAGGGTCCTGCCCCGGGGAGGAACAACCCCAGGCACCAGCRGAGGCTGGGGCTGACCTGCTGGGGAGCAGCTCTGTGGGTGCTGGGGGACAACGAGCTGTCCCTGAGCCAGCAGCGTGTCCTGGGGGCCAAGATCCAAGATACCAGGAATGGTGTCCYGGGGGGCATTAGGAAAAGCACTGACAGCAGTGGAGGGAGGTGATCCTGCCCCTCTGCTCAGCCCTGGTGGGGCACATCTGGAGTGCTGTGTCCAGCTGTGGACTGACTCCTCAGAGCAAGAGAGACGGGAGCAGGTTCAGAGGAGGGAAMCAAAGATAATTAAGGGACTGGAGCATCTTCTACAAGAAAGGTCCAGGGTAGCTGGGCTGGTTTACCCTCAGGAGGAGATGAATGACAGGAGAAATCATTCATGTGTTTATGTATTTCAAGGGACAGTTTCAAGACGGTGGATCAGGCTCTTCTCAGTAGTGCCTGGCAATAGGACAAGAGGCAATGRCAGAAACTGATGCACAGAAATTCCACCTGAACAAGAGGAACAAATTCTTTACTGTACAGGTGACCGTGCACTGGAACAGATAGTCCAAAAAGGTTGTAGAATTTCCCCTCACAGAGGTATTCAAGATTGTCTGGACACAATCTTGTGCCATGTGCTGACCCTGCTTGAGCACGGAGGCTGGACCAGATGACCCCCTGAGATTCCTCCAACCTGACCCAGTGTCTGATTCTGTGAACTACAAGTATTTAAAGACCAGGCTTACTGAAACCCACACAGGTTATTTCACAATTCTGACAGTTCCTTCTCCTACAGAGTCTTTAGCTACACTTGAAAGCCAAGAAGTAACTTCACAATTTACTACTTATCAGCTGAGTTATTGTGTACTGTATGTATATAACAAGTCTACTCCAAATGGGAAATAAAATGCATGTCTGAACTCAGGAGCTGTAACAGACCAACTGTTCAGAAACTATGATGACCATGGCTTTGCAGGWGGCCAGTGACATGCAAAGCTCTGGTCATACAATCACTTGAAACTGAATGACAAATCTGTAGATTAGCTCATCTTCTCACCCTACAAAACCTTGTATATAATTCTATCAGAAAATGAAGAAAACTACAATACTTTTCCTACTTTTTTTCAGATTATCATTTCAACACGCTTGAATGACCAAAGGCTGCTAGCAGACCTGGTACGGCCAGGACCACAAGACAGAACCTCAGAACAGAGCATTTAATCTCATCCTCCAGACAGATATAGATAAAGATACTAAAACCAGATAAATAATTAATAAATAAATGTGCCTGTTCCTTAACAGGGACAGATCTGTTCCATTTAGTGTTCTACCTTTCCCAAAACATATCTATCTTTTTTATGCTGGTTGAATACTTCAACTTCCTCTGCAACTTAATATGACACATTTAAATTATTTTCTTCCTCCGCATTTGTTTTTGAAGTGGCGAYGGGGGAGCAGGGTGTGACAGCAGCAACACAATGTTTCATGAGATCATGACCTTGAAAAAATTAGATTACGGTGAATTTACAGAAAGGATAATTATTTTTCTGGGACTCRAGTCAAAACATTTTTCTTTGTAAGATTTTAATCAACTATGAAAGAAATGGCTACCTGTTAGTAAACTAGGTCCCCTTTCATTTAGAGAAATTGCATTTTGCATACATTTTTAACTTCAGAAGTGAAACATGCAGTTTCTGGGAAGTCTACTGGCCAAGCAAGCCAAAATACCGTATAAGTTACTGCAAAGAACCACAGGTACCATCCAAAAATTCAAAATCAAGAGTTGAAGTTATTTAATTCTGCCCCCTCTTTCCACACAAAGGGATTTTTAAAAGTAGGGTTTGGTGGTTTGTTTTTTGGAGGGTTTGGTTGTTTTGTTGTTGKTTTTTTTTTTTTTTTTTTTTTAAAGCCATTCAATAAAGATGAAAAGTGATGGAACACACAGTATTATAAGGTGTATATACCAAACCCACCTCAATGAATCAGATTCTAAAACATCAACAGAACATTTCTTGTGTGTTCCCTGGAGTCTMCCTAGAAATAAAACAAAATAACTGTGTTTTGATTTCCTTCACAACTTTGGAAATGACATTGTTGTTAGTACAGCTGATCAGTACTGAGGGAGGCTCTCGGGGTACCTACAGGTCTCAGAAGTGAGCTGACTCCGCCTAAACTCTGAGTTTGCTGGATACATGCCAGAATAGATCCACATACCCATGATCAGTGTTGTGGCCTGCTTCCACCACACAGAATTGCACAAGCACCAATGATTCTTTGTGACTAGTACTTAAGTGTCTGAATCCTGTCTATAAAGGTTAAAAATTGAGGAAAAAATGCAWATTTTAAATATGGATAAAACAAGAATGCCTCAAATATGCATTCTGTCTTCATCACACATGACATAAAGCCTGTTTGCCTAATTTTTTGCTCCGGATTGTGACAATTTGACAAAGTTACACTACTCAACCATGTCCTTCCATCACAACCTCCACAGAAACAAGCAGCAGCAGCAAGAAATACCACATACACGTAGCAGATTATCTAAGAGGACACACCACAGCTTGTTTGCAGTCTCTGGCACCAGAATGGTCTGTTACAGAAATGTTCAACATCCCTACACCCCTGGACATGCTCTCGGTATACACACCTGAGACACGACTCTGTGTCTCTGAAAAGAATATGCAGCTGCCTCACCCTGCTGCAACCTTGTCTTGTATTCTCTGAGCCACTAAAGGCCTCATGCTTCTCAGTTCTATTCCATACACATTATTGATGACAAAAACATTATCTCAAGATAAGGCCTGAGAGATGGATAACCTACTGTGTTTTTTCATTTACTGGGACTAGAAACAGAGCAWAATTTTGTTTTACTCACTTTCCCTTATAAAGATTGTGGTTTTTCTGCAATGATTTCTCATAGTTATTTATCCTTACCAAAGCAGTTCATTCCCATCTTCTGTTCCTCTTTAAATACTCCTAACATCTCTGACATAAAATTGTATCAGAACTTCACAGCCACGTAAGCCTTGAAGGGCCGGATGAACACTGTCCTGCTCCATGTAAGAAATCCAGAATTCTCCTTATTCAGGTCACTTTAYTCTTTTCTGTCTCACTCAGGCTTGAGCGTACCATTTCCTTGCTGACCACATACCATTTTTGCCTGATGATAACAGAGGGTCTGTCACAAATACAGCTCAGAGTAGCAGAACATTAACATTTTAACCTTAATTCAACTGCAAAAGCTGCTGTGGAATGGATGGAATCACTGACCCATCTCTCCCTTCCTAATAGAAAAAAATAAAGTACCCARCTACTGCTATGAAAATGCATATTACTGCCAGAAATGTAAAAACTGAAAWTAATAAATAGAACCTGCTATGATGGGTTTATTTCTGCTGTCTTTAAAGCCTTAAAAAGACTATCTAAAATCTTTTCACTGTGATAGCTGTAGGATGGTGGGAGATGAGTGTACAAAGAGGCCATCACCATTTCTCAAGGTGTGTGATGATTCAGACTCAGTATTCAAGACTAGTGCTGTATTCAGTGGCCCTTCAGCTACTATGACAACCAGAAGTAGTAAACCTCTGCCTTCAGAGAAAACCTCAGCACTCACAAATTCACAAGAAAGACTTTTGAGAACCTTCTCACACTTCTCTCAACAATCCTTCAGATGGCTTGCTTTTAATTTGGAACCAAACTCCCCACTGATTCACTGAAATGCCATGTTCCCCAGCCCAGGCTTCACAGAGATTCATTTAACTGAGTCTGAGTTCAAATGGGGAGATGTTAGATATTTTGAGTCGCTGTGCCTGCAGAGCCATTATAATGATAATATAATTCTAATAATTTCCACAGTATTTGCTCAATCTGTATGTCTCCTTGACAAGTTATGTGATACTGGACCTACTTCACTGGTGCAGACATAAAATCAGTGTCACAACTTAGCAGCTCACATTGTTAACTTACACAAAGGATTCAGACCACATTCATCCAGYCATTCAAAGCTCAAGAGTCCTTGTGACACAGTCAAAACTGAGCAACCTTTTTTCTCAACAGTGGCTCTTTTAAAAAATGTGCTCTCATTAATTTCAGCAGTCTMAACATAAATATTGTCTAATGCAGTTTACGCATATCCCATTCCTTTATGCAAACAAAGCAGATCTCATGTTAATGTCATCTACCAACTACTGTAACAGATTACCATCAAATATCGAAAACAAAGTTGGACAAGTATGTCTGAATCACTTGGAAGCTTCAGGATCACAGGACTCATACTCTGTCATGTTATGTAAAGCCACTGAAAAGAAATCCATGCATTTTTGCAAGCAGGCAAAGCAGGCTTTTCATAAAACAAAGGAGCCTTGTTTTTTCCTGTTATGTGACAACTCCTAATTAAAATCAATGTTTTTTTATTGTTGGCCCAGATAAGCTTGTTTGCATAGCTACAACTTAAAACAGGAATCTGAATATTATTAGGAAAAGTATAAATACCCATTGACAGTATGATAGATATTGAGGAAAAGTGGCATTTCTGAATGYTAACACCCTATTAGCCTTGGAAGCAATTCTGCGGTTGTGAAATAGTAAGAATACAGTGAAGAGCCAAAGAAATTCTATTTTGTTTTAATGTATTTATAGAAATGTACCAAGAGTACCCATAAAGGCATGATGTGATCTTTTCCTTGAGCTTGTGCCAGTTGATGACCAAAAGAATGCATTCAAAGAGGGAGAAGAGATGGTGAGATATTATTTACAACCACTCTTTGTATCAAGAACACTGTTTCATGGACAGCTGAGTAATACTACATTTCAACATTTCATGAAGAAACAACTCATGAAAAAAAATTCTTACCACAGTGACATTTCTCTAAAATTATTCACTTGCGATCATGAACTTTGTAATTATGAGTGTTAATTCTCAAGAGCTGAGTACCCACAAAATAAAATTGCTATATATACATAAAAACAATAGTAAGAAAATACCAAACCTTAATTGAAACAGTCTTTAACTGACAGGAAAAAATAAGCCTTCTGAGTGGATAAAAGTGGTACCAGAAAACAATCACCATGTGGCTACAGCAACATTTAGCAAACCCTGATGCATTGAACAGAACAGAGTCCCACTGCAGTGCTAGACACAACAGTCACAGCACCCTCACTAGCTCGTCATTCCGAATTTCCGTTTCTTAGTAAACCCAGCACGCTACACAGACACAGACTGAACCTTCACAGGGACTAGCTCTAAAAACATCACTCTGTTTCCACACAGCCTGTTCAGAAATGTTTTTTCAGCTGTTATTCAAACCCTTTTTCACCAAGATGCATGGCAACCATATTCCTGTGACAGAGCAATCACATGCATTGGCGGTATTTCATAATATCCTGGTCCAAGATGCCTATTTCAACCAGTTACAGGGAAAGCCTACTATAATCCTGTTCTAAACACTGCTTCATCCTTATCACATCCAAGTTCTTTGGAAACCTACCCTACAAGTATCTGCAAATGCAAACAAGCTTTTGGCATCTGCTAAATGCCASCCCAGCTAATTGGGACTATAATGGCAATAAAACAGAATAGCTTCAGGAATCCAAGTGAATCAAGATGAATCTTGTCTTCTCGGTGTTTGGATTACAATGCTTGAGGTTCAGGGGAGACCTTATTGCTCTCTACAACTTCCAAAAGGAAGCTGTAATGAAGTGAGGGCTGTCCTCTTCTCCCAAGTGTTGGGTAAACAGCTGGACTCTGTKATCTTAAAGGCCTTTTCTAACCTAAACAGTTCTGTGATTCCACATATGTCACAGAAATCACACAGAAATTGTGTGTGATTCTGCCTGGGAGAATCTCACTAAAGTGTACAAGACTTTTGCTTTGCAACTTACCCTTTAAAACAGAAACAGTCTCTTCTCTTGAGTGCTTTAAGCATTAAGTCACTAATAATACCTTCTAGTAAACCTGAATGCTGAGAAAATGTCAAACTACCTCAGGATGCTTTAGCATACATCTGCACTGGGCTTTCAACATGCCTAACTGGTGCAAAAAGACATGTGACATTTTCCCATTTCCTAACTACTCGGTACAAATAATCCAATGATTATTCCATACAGCTTAACACTCAACACTTGTTTTTAAAGCCTATGTTCACAGATATACCATAAGACTTAGATGTCTGGGAAGTTTTCCGCAGAACACCAGAAGCATTAATTAAACCCCTAATCCTTAGGAAATCAGTGTCAATCACCTGAATAAAGCCGACAGGGTGTTTACTTTTACTTAAAACTGTATTTCCTTTCTGAAAGAGTAGCATTGCAATGGACAGCACAATCTATTAACTACTTCCCTCTATACCTCTGTTCCTTTCTTTAAAACAGAATCATGTTTTCTGGGAAAAGTCTCTGTCTGTTTCTGTTGTAACTGTGTCATAGCTTGCATTTTCTGTTTTCCCATCTGATACTGTTTGCCTTTTCTCTCACTAAATGGAAGGTTTCAAATTTTACTGCCTCTGTTCCTGAAAGAGATCCAGTCACCAACCAAACAGGGATACTGAAAATACAAAGTAAAATATCAGAAATCAGCAGAAGTTATCTAAAAATATTTCAAGACGTGAAGAGTAATCCAATCTCCCAATACTTCACACAAACATGCTCTAAACCCTCAACAGTAGCATCAGCCCCATACCCCCCACCCTCTCAGCTTTGAACTTAAATGATTTTCTAGTTTAAAACCCAAGTCTGAAAAACAAACAAAACCACAAARCACAAACGCAAAACCATCCAACCAAAAACTCAACACCAGAATACTCTCCAAATTTCTTCCAGCTGAAATTTTGGCAGATGCAAAGTTTGTTTTAGTATTCCTGACTTCAAGCAGATGAAATATAAGAATGCTTCATTTTTTAAGCTTACCATTTGTTTATCGTTTGGTATAGCAATGAAAAATATCTAAACTATATTCCATTAGAATTACGCTAGGGAAATAAAAATAAATAAAATAGATTTTTTTTGCCTATCCACAAGCACAGAGAGCTAATAAATTAGAAACCTTTCCACACAAACTTAAGTATTTGTGCAATTAGAAATGTTCGTTTTTATTTTGAGATAATTTACATTCATGATCTGGATTACAGTGAAATCAAAAATACGCCTGTTAGCATTTTTCATTAGAAGAAAAATAATGCAATTAGATGTTTCATAAGTGTTTTATTCAGTAGCATAACATATAGATCTCTAGCTATCATTTTTCACTATCACCAGTTCTAAGGAGCTTGGTTTGCATTTTTTGAATGCATTAAGAGATGTTCTGATATTGGGAGTCAGTACCCTGGGCACCATAAGACCTCTTGTGCTCACTGAACTCAAGTGGAAGCTGTTCATCTTCAGAAGCCAAAGGAAAAGCAACTATCATTACATTCTCAACTATGGGCACATCATATATTTCATACTGAAAGGATAATATTGAAAGACCATTAGAACCATTACTGAGAGGCAAAATTCATTAGTTTGGACTAGATGCCATCTGATGTGATCACGGGAGCTCGAGCTGTTTGTGAAGGGATGCCCAGAATTTGTAATTTGTTTTTTCTTTAAATAGCTAAGACATCATAACCATGACCAGCAGATTACTAAGGTTGCACCAGCTGGTGAGATCTAAGAAAGCTTAGCTTTATGACTGGAAACTAAAATCCAACTTTCCTGTATCCGTACACCATGATATAGTCTAATTAATCATGTATCTCTGCCTTTTCCATGGTATTTATGATCCAAATTGTTTACTGAGTTGTTGAAAAAATTAGCAACAGGCAACTGTAAATTTGGCTCTAATTTTCAGCAACTTGACTCAACAATTAAATTACCATTCTTGTGACACTGTTAAAGACAAAGTGCTCAAATGCTACTTTAGCAGAGTGAAAAGTCATCTGAAAGCACGTAAGCAAAAACAAATTCAAAAATTTGTATCGTTTCTATTTTATCAAGATTTCAGTGCAATACAGGATGTCATATGATCTTCTCCTATCAAGAAATTTGGAATTTACTGTAAATAAAATATCTGAACATGCCATATATAAGACACTATATGAAGACACAATGCTAAAGCCTGAAGATGGAAAAAAAATCCCTATCATTCTTAGAGAATGCATTTCTGGTTTTAATCAAAATTTCAATTTAAACACCATTTTCCAAGGACATATTCTTAAAATAGCACATATACACATCCATCTAAATACTCATGCTCACCAAAGGAAGCTGGCTTGAATCTCAAAAAAAACAAAACATTAGATAAGTGTTTTAAGTTTCATGTTGTTTTTTTCACCACACCTTCTGTTTTACATGCTTTGCCGACAGACGTGTTGTGGGATAATTTCAGGTATTTAGCAGATGCTAAATGGATGTTGCTTCAAATCTGACAGGAATACTAGCAATTTGATTAAATTGCTAGTATTGCAATTTGATTTGTTTAAATTGGTTTAAATTGCAATTTGATTGGTTTAAATCACATGAAGCAACTGCACTAAAACAGGTGGTCATATGGAAGTATCCATAGTAATACTAAWGGCATTGAACTGAAGCATAGCTCAGAATTTACAGAAAGTGAAAAGACTGAATTCAGTTTCAAAAGGGGAAGCATTCCAAATGCATCTGAATGAAACTGTAAAGTATAATCTTGGAATTTAACAACACGCTATTGCTGCTCACATATTYATGTTAAGCCTAATGTTACAGGACAAAAAAGCTAATTAAATACCTCTTATTGCAGCTGAACTTAAAAAGTGAAAATGTTCACTATAAAAGAAGGGAACCTGAGTAGAAAACRAGCTCATAGGTAGAGACAAAGAGAACAAAGATCAGCATTTGCCAATTGCTACTGTGAAGTTTCAACAGCTGTTGGGAATTCTGCTTTYTTCTAACACAAAGGAAATCTGCAGAAGCCTCAAATGCTGTTGTGTAGTCACTTCTGGCACCCGTTAAAGATTTTATCTCAACCACTGTTGTACTTACTGCTTGCATTTCAATATTAATTTTTCATTCACTTTTTTCTTATTTAACTTAYTCCTACAAAGTGCAAGCTAATGCCTAGATTAATTGATAAATGCAACACATTTGAACATTATACCTACTTCATATAAAGAAATTCAGAAGTAGACACTAAATATGTATTACCATGTCAAGAATAACTTTTTGTAGTCACTAAACCAGATCACTGAAAAGAAGAAYGCTTCCCAGGTGCAGTAAATTGGAATAGAACATGAAAGATGTTTGATGAACAGTAAGGGAGCCCAATGCATTTTAACAACTATTTAAAGAATTCCTATTCCAAACAAATCAACTTCTTGAATGCAGGTCCTCTTCAACTTCACAGATTTCCATTTAATAAAGCAAGGTCAAACACAGTCATCTGCTTTGGTAAAACAAAATGCAGAACTCAGAAAAATTCCTACTTTTTAAAATTAAAGGGTTCTTTGGTAGCTGTTCAGAACAAGAAACAGTCTTCCTAAAACAGACAGAAATTAAAAATACACCATTATTTTTCATTACATGGAGAATATAGATCAAATTAAATTGTTAAAACCTCATCTGCAACAGTAGCAAATTCAGTTAAAGACAAGAAAAAAGAGCTCAATTCACATAAAAACAACAGTATGAAATAAATCCATCAGGATTGGTATGCAATTATTTTCCACTTTGCCTTAGTTACATTAGTATGTAAGAACAAGTACATTCTGAGTTTCTGACCTTAAGAATGCTTGTCTTTAAGTTTAGATCTGATTATCCTGGTCGTCATATGTTTTTATGTGCTGATATTTGATTACTACTCACCCTTCAATACTCTTATCTTCCAGCATCAAAAAAAAAACCAAAAAAAAAAAAACCAGCTCATCCAGAACGAGCAGGAACTAAAGACTAGAGTATYGCTTGCAGCTGTAGTTTATTGCCCCAAATTTTTGTTACATAGATAAAAAGATACTAGCTCAGATGCAGCAAAACAAATGCTGAGGTCACTTGGCTCTGATTTTAACCATAAGCACATCAAGTACTGCAGTCCTAGCTGTTCTTCAAGTCTATTACGAACTAAATGATTTCATAATCACAGAACGATAAAAAGTAAGGATAGAATTATGTTATAAAGTTCAGCTTATGCAGTCCAGTTGCGTATCTGATTTCACTTATCTCCACTACTGATACAACATTACAACTTAGAAGAAACCCTCACCTTAAAAATTACTGAAACCCTGTAAAACTCACTGATGTAAAATTCACTGACCTTTCACAGCAATCCACTGACATACGAAGCGCAGGATGTAACAATGCACTTTTAATACACAGCAGAACAGAGGTAAACAATATTGACAAATAAATATACTGGACAAGGATAAGTATATCGACCTGACCCATTGCAATTTACGCTTAATGAGAAGATTGTCTCTTGCAAACTTGTTATGAACCACCAACACATGAAACATTTACACAATGATTGGGGTGTGATGGCACTAAGATGACTGGTGTCACTGCCTGCCTCTGATTACAGGATGTCTTAATAGATTATATTAAGATAGTTCCCCCCAATGACTTGGTACTTCTGCTACATTCTTTACAGTAAATCTGGTTCATTCATGTAAGAGATGTGTATTTGGTATTTTTCCTTCTTTTTTCCTGCTTGCTCTACTGGACTGCCTCTTACTAGTCTGTAAACTGCAATGGACATAGAGACTACTACTTTACAATAATTTTAGAGAAAAAAGCATGCTACACATAGAACCAGAAAATAAATTATAGACAGATCCTAGATGGACATATAAATATTATAAATGGAGTGTTTTGATTGTGCCCTTAAAAGCATACATTCACAGAGGTTTGGTGAAAAGTTTCAGATTTCTTTTGCATAATTTTTTGTCAATTAGGAAATCGTACTTCATTATCATCTTGCCCAAAATGCTCTCCCAACTACCTCACTGTTGAAACCTCTATCAATTTGTAATTGGTATGATTGCAAATTTCACTGCTTGGTGAGAAAGGTGTGATGTTTGACTGAAGTAAATTTGCTAAACTTATTAACAGAGCATGGTTGCTGGGCATTAGAAAGCCAAATACATTTTTCCAAATTCACACCATCTGTGAAATGGTAAATGAATAAAGCAGCAAGTTATTTCACTCAAACCATGCTAAAGATGCCATTTCTGCATGCTTATCCCAAGAAAGGCAGCCTGTGTTCTAGATTTATATTCACATCATGAGGGTTATCACATCACCCTCAGCATTTCTACATTTCATCACAAGTCTCAACATGAAAGAAACAGCAGTATGTGGGTGCTGCTTCTGATATGCAAAGTTCTTGGTGCTATCCAGCAATGCTTGCTTAAGGCCAGTAAAATTAAACACACTTTCTAATGTTTAAAAAGCCATCACTCTTTAAGAAACTGATATAGACACCTCTTAATTTTTGGTGACATGGCAGGATTTGGCATGCACTTTAGCTTTGGTTTAGTAATCTCAAAAATTTTATCATATGAAATACCTTATCCACTTACACATTATTTATCAACAGCGAATGATGATTCCTTCAAAGCTAAGAACTCCTCAAGGAGGCTTTATAATTCCAAGGTCACTGTAAGCAGTGCTCCCTTTCTGAACAGGGAGGGCAGYTCAGAATACAGAGTGTTACCACAGTACTACAAGATCCTTCATCATAATCCTTATTTCAGAAAGACGGTGGGTAGTTGGATTTACTCTTTTTCTGTGCTCTTTCATCTTTCCTGACCTCTTTTTCATSGTGTTTTTTGTCCTTACTCATCTGCATATGTCTGTTTCCATCTCTTTAATTCCAGTGTGACAGTCTCTTGAAAATTTTTTTTTTTACTCATAATTATTCTTTTTTTTCCCTCATTCTCTCTCTTCCCACAAAGGTGATAAGAAATCCTAAACAAGGAACTGAAATTAATGGTAAACCCTGATCCAATATATCTAGAGAGCAGAAAAACAGTGTTATGGAATTAAAGAAAATATTCAGAGAGCAGAGAGTCTGAGTTAAGGCTCTGGTGTGAAAAAGGGAAGGATAAAATACCTTTCTAGTGTCATGACCATGACAAACTCTATCAGGTCCTTTAAATTCAGTAGATAAATCTGGAAAGATATCTACTCTATTCTGAAGGACGCTGGCCCTTTGAAGAAACAAAGGAAAAAACCTTTTCTATTTACTTACAAACCAACATCTACATCATGTAAAACGATTATTCAACAAGATATACACTGATATATACTCCAAGCATCAATTTATATTTCACCAGAGGTAAAAATATTTTTTAATCAATGGTTATTCCTCGAAATCATAAATTCATCATTTTATGAGTCTGTGCTGGGCACCCAAAACTGCACTGGTGAGGCTGCTTTCTGACCACCTGAAATAAGCACTTAGTAAGGTGAAATTCACCGTCATCCGAAGTACAGACCATATAATGAGGCAATTCAAGAATCTCAAGAGATTACAGATGGTGCACTGGAGACTAAGCATAAACAGATCCTTAACAGCCAGATTATTAACCCAAGTGACTACCTACATATTGACTGACTTGAAGTGACCCTAGGARAAACAGCAAGAAAAACGTGACTTTGGGGGTTGAATGCTCACAGCTAAAATCTGTGCACAGAAAAATTATTATGGGATTTATTCCTCATGTACTCCTGGAATTAAGTGCGTGGGTCTGGCTTTTGTTTGTAGTAGAACAAGCCGTCTTAAAAAAATGCCCAGCTCTTCTCAGTTTCTCATGGTAACATTAGGCAAGGTCTTCAAAATTCTTCAAGTCAAAAAGGTGTAACACAATGCAAGAATATTTCAGGATAAATCGTGATATTTATTCTGCGGCACTTTTCCTGCATGTGTCCTTCATGCAAGTACTTAAATACTTGACTTCAATTTTGTACTTCAGTTTTGCTTTTTGAAGGTGTATCGTGTCACTTGTTGCAATCTACAGTAAAGAGTTTATAAATGTAGGAAATAACATTTTGTTTTATCCCATCTGTTGGTAGGTGTCAAATTAAAGAACATATTTCTATTTAGGTGGGAAGATGGAAGAGTCATTCATTCTCACAGACTATAAGCGCATCATTAAATAGGAGAACCAAAGGCAGAATTACAACTTCATTACATTTTCCTAAGAAATAGAGAGCTGGTAAGAGAGACAGAATTCAGACTTACTGTGCATTTGTTCGGCTTCTCTCCTGAGTGGACTCTCATGTGAATCAGCAGTTTGTAACGGGCATTAAATGGCTTGAACCTTCGAGGGCACCCTGCCCAGAAGCAGGTGAAGTCCTCTCCCTTCCTCTGGTCTATGTGGATCTTCTCTATGTGCCGCACCAGCTCCTCTCGCTGCTCATACAGCTTCCCGCAGTCAACCCAGCAGCAGCCATGCTTGCCATTGAACTCATCCAGCTCACTGTCATCCTCCAGCAGGGCACGCGGGGCAGGCGGCACCGGCAGCGCGTGGCCGTGGCTGGGGATGCYGTGTGGGCGCCGGAGCTGGTGAGCRTGGTACGGAGGGGGCGGCCCTTGGGGAGGGGGTGGTGGCAGCAGCAGGGGCGGAAGAGGCATGTCAGCAACRGAGACTGAGAAGTCATCCAGCTGTTGATCTTTCAGGATGTGCACAGCCTGGCTGTCCAATGGCAGCACGCCCTGCTGGATCACCACGTTATTTGCAGCAGCCATCTGCAAGCTGGCTTGCTCCAGCTGCTGCAGCTGCTGGTACTCACCAGCCCTGTTCTCAACATACCCTGGAAAGGTGACGTTGCCATTCGCCATGTGGAGGCCTTTCTGAGCAGCTGGAACAGAGAAATTTTGGGGTATACAGCTTCCTCTCACGCCCAAAAAATGTCCATAGACCTCAGGCTGTGGAGAGACGTTTGCTGGCGATGCCCTGGAGCTGTTGATGTAGGCCACCAGAGAGGTTGGGGATGTGCGGATAATCGTATTGAACTCGATCCCAATGCCGTCTGACAGAGGAGACAGAGGGAGTGCCCTCTTTTTGGAGCGGGCTGATTGAGACCAGGCTGAAGACTGGCAAGGACTAGAGTAAGGGGAGTGCTTATTTTCCATGCCATAAAAGTAGGACGACAGTGAATTACTGGACACAGAAGTTTCAGGTGAAAAACTTAGTAAATCCCCCAGCTCACTCCTATTTTGTAAACCATGATCAGGAGGAACAGAAGAAAGTGTCCTGTACCTGTGTGACCACTCTTGTTCAACACTCAAAGGAGAATGACCTTCTGACAAGCTTAATGTTGTAGAGGCCAGAGACTCACATGACAAGAGTGACCTGAAATAAAAGCACAATAAAATAAGAAGTTAGACAATTCAGTAGGAGTTGTTTTACCTTCACACACACACACAAAATTAAGAAAAGCCKGCATGTGAGAAAAGCTCTCCCTATTAGGTACTCAAGTTTAGCATGCTCAGTTAATGCACCAGCAGTTACACAAAGGCAACAGACTTGTGAACAGGTCACTTAGGAAACAAGCTTTAAAACTTCAAGGTTTTGAGGAAAAACTGTTGTAARGATTCTTGATCACCACTGTAGAAATTAACACACTTATTTTCATTGACTGTGGTGTAAATAGGTTTGGACTTTGAATCCAAGCATTATGTTCCTGCCTTACATGAAACTCATATTGATTTGAGTCAGCCATTTTCTTTTGCTTAAAAATAACTGGAAGAAAACTGTTTAATAAATATTCACCCTGAATGACTTTGTCAATTGCAATGCATACAAATACTACAAATACTTCCCTACAGCAGTTTTATATATCAAGTTTATAAATACAGATATTATCTAACTTTACAAGACAAACAAAATAAAGGAGTAATGTAGGAGAACTAGTTGAAGGGGCTATTTAGATTTGATTTGAAGATCTATCTGCCTCCAAGTCAGCAATCAAAACTTTTCACAAAAGTGTAATCTTGCTGTTATCATTCGTTTTTCACAGAGATATCATGCAACTTCTTCATACTGCAAATATTCTTTGAGTATCTTAAAAAACCCCAACATACAGACCATTAAAAGTATGATTTATCTATAAAAGGGTATAAAAAGKAAATAAAAGGACATCAGAAGCCCTGATTCATGGCTGCAAATGCTGGCTAAAGGTCAAGTGGATTTATTTCTTTGTTTCCAGTTCACACCCGGTCAGACTTGGATTTCCTGCCAGCTAGCGGTGCTATCAGTATATAAATTTCTATTTTTAAGGGGCTCTAACAGCAGCAAGAACCAGGTATGTATCTAGACAAACCTGACAACCTCAAGAAGCCTATGCATCTCATGCTTTGAGTATTTAATTCTTGGGTTTACTATTTTCACAACACAGTTTTGAAGAAGCAAGGAATTTCAATAATGGATCAAGGATGAAGGAGGGGAAGCTTGGCACAGGCTGAGACAGAGAGGAAGCAGTTTGCTGGTGCCATATCTGTAAGATAGCTCACAAACAGGGAAAATGTAGCTTAAAACAGCAGCAAGCCTTGCTGTGGTGACCACTGGGAGAGACAGTTAAATCTCCCTTTGTATGAGACGCTGGATTTGTAACGCGTGGTAGATCTGCTGCTTCAGAACAAGAAACATCCTGTTCTGATTCAATGCCAGTGCAGGGTACTGTCATGGACCTTATGTTACGCCATCAGGGTTTAAATGGCACTTGCAAAACAGACCACTGACAAAAAGCACGATTAGCATGCTGACTACAATCTGCATTGCGAGAAATGAGAAAAAAGAGACTACTCTATCAGGTCAGTTCTGTGTACCATGTGGATCTAAAGGGATGACTGTCTGTGAAAAAGTTGATTTAGGCTGCTGGGTCTGTTGTCAATGGGTGTTGTTGAAGCAGAGTTCATTACAGGGAGATTAAATCGTGTTAGTATGCTGCGACCCCAAATACAGATCCACACAACAGAGCACAATAAGCAAGTCAGGTTTGATTTCTCCACGCTATGCTGTACATATTCACAGCTAGAAAACATAAGGAGATGGTGGAGTTATTTTGCCAGTTTATTTAAATTTTTATTTTCTCTTTTATGAATAAAGAAAAAGAAATCATGCATCAAGAAAAAGTGTATTTTTGTACTGACAAGAATTTTAATCAGATGCATAGTAGGACCAGTGTCATACAAAAAGCTAATAATGCCTTACACAAAGGGACATATCCATGAGTGAATCTGAAGAAAAACTGTCTTTTAAAAATCTCATCATAGGACAAAAATAAAAAGCTGGCACAGAATTTCCAGTATACAGTAAGTAATATCCAGATAATTTGAAGAAGCTTGCTTTCCACTTCAGCGTCTAAATTCAAATATAATAAAGATTCTAGCTCCTAAAAAAAAAGGTTTCTTTAAAATTCAGCCCACACTGTGACTCAGTAGTTTTCTAGTAGGGGGAAAATAAATAAACCTAATACAAAACTGAAGGGCCTGCTCTATCAGAGTGGCAGATTCTCAGACGGTTTTACCTGGCACATCTGCTTACTGTTATCTAAACTGGTTTGAGTTTGAACCAGATCTTTCATTAACATTTACAAAAGATTACTTGCAATTACATTTTATTCTCACTCTGTGTACAGAGGCCAAAATGTCAGATTATAATCCAGAATTTTAAACATCAACATGGAAGAGTAAAAACTGTGTTTTTCTCTTTTTTCATGGTCTCCTATTTATTAGCCAAGAACCTTTTGCTCTCTGCTAGATAATTTTCTGACTTGCATCAAAGCAAATGGCAGAATTACATCTGGTTTCAAGCAACACAACTGAATACTCCAAGAATGTTTTGCAGAAACTCGAAAGAGATGAGGAAGATTTAAACCCCCCTGGTCTATACACCAGAATCTGATGTGATCTGTAGCAAAACTCTGATTTTGCCAACTGTTTTCTTTCTTCCATCAGTGAAAATCAAGACAATTGTCTTCAGTTTTGGCAAATTCAGCAATTAAGCTGTTTTGGATTGAGCTGCCAGAACACAGTTCATGGTGCCTAAGAAATAAAATCCAGAGAAGGCACTTTGCCTAGGAAGAATCAGTCAACTTCATTTAGAAAAAAGCAGTTTATAGCTGAAGAAATTTAATCAAAGAACAACAAAAAAAAAAAGCTCCAAACCCAATAACAAATAACCAAACCCCCCAAAATACAAACAAAACCCCYCCAAACTGACAGTCTGTGAGTTAAAATCTGAGTTTAAATTTCTTTTGTTTTTTGCCCTATAAAACAGTAAATTTGACATCAAAAGTGCTGAAATGGACATTCTTAGTATGACAAACTAATTTTATAACACCTTCATTGATAAATCATTAAAAGATACTCTAGGGACATCAGCACCTTGATTCTGCCAGTTTCAACTTCAGTTTGCCCTTAGTAAATGTTTTGTTGAAATAAAACCAAAACTGTGTAACTCAGTACTGACACAGTACATCCAACCACACATTCCATGTTTGGTACCATGCAGGCACACCTGAARTGCATAAGTAACAACTGCGTAATTATATTTTTCTAGCATCAGTTTTGTTAGATCTGAAAGGCAGGTCTTTGGATTTGTTATTTATCTTCATCTTAGCACTGAATGGTTTTTGCTGGCATGTTTACACAGAAAGCATAATTAATTTTGTTAATCTTCCCAGGGGACTCAGTCTTCACAACTGAAGTGACAGAAACGTTAAAAATTATCTTAAGGGTAGTGCAAGGTTTTCTTCCAGTTGCACAACACCAATTTTAATTATTTCAGGAATGTTCTTTGGCTTGTAATAAAGCATTATAGTAAAATGTAAACTGCTTTGAGAATAAAGACCATTGTGGTCTTCTGTAAATAAGAAACTACATTTCAACTCAGTAGGCAGTGGGGATGTAGATTCCAAAATAATACATTAGAATGTTTTCTCACTGAATGTTTAACATCCARGGTTGTGCCTAATGTATTTGTAGGGTGGTTGTAAAATAGCTGTTTTCCCTTAATTCATGCTTGTTGACAACACTCAAAGTCATAATCTCAAAACTTATTTATGCTTTTAAATAAATTAACAAGTATTTATCTGTGGAGCAGTGATATAAAAAAGCAACATTTACAGGAAGAGGTCATATTTTTCATTATCTAYTCACCAGAACTAGGAAAATTAAATTGTTTTCAGAGACAATTGATCTGATTAACTGAACTGTGTAAACAAACTATTTGAAAGCAAAAGTATTTGATGACGAGAAAGGAACATGTGCAGACCATTTATGATTTTTTATCTGACCTTAGTGTTATTTGACAGGCATTGACATGGCACTCTTAGCACTGTGTAGACATAACACATGGACTATTTCTGCTTTCGTCCTCCRTAACACTTCTTATACCTAGCACAAAAATCTAGTTTGTGACTGTAAAATGGCCTTTATCTAATTAAAAAATCCTATCATACATCCTATCCTGTCATAGATTTCGTGTGGCCAAATTTCACCCACTATTTGAATTATCCAAACACTATGATTGGAGCCAATCCAAATTAAATTTCATGGAATTCAATTTCCTGTGGCATAACAGAGCATGATTTTCTTACTTTAATAATCAGAAATGTCACATTTTAATTAGAGAAGAATTAAAACCCCCTCCTTTTGAAGTACTGAATATAAAAAGGCAATAGAGGACCTTGTATCTGACGGAGAAGCACTCAGGCTGGAAGCATCCATAGATCTCTGGAAGCTAGGGCTGATCTGGCTGCATGCTGTTGAAAGCTGATCAGCAGGAGGTGAAAGAGGTCCCAGCTGTTGAACTGTCATGGGATTGCTGGTGACTATTGCATTGTTGCCGCTGCCTTTTCCAATGGACTTGAGCTTGTGGCCGTAACCAAGACCTCCTAAAGTAAACAAAGCGCATTAGYATTTATCTCTCATGAACCTGTGATAAGGTACAGAACTCACATCACTTCGCAAAGTCTGAAAAGTAATGGGAATCCTCAGATGAGGATGAAACAGGGGACCAGTACAAGAATTTTGTAAACTTTTTGAAACATCAAAAGCAATATTCTACAGAGTAATTAATATGTAGTGAAGTACATAAACATGTGAAACATGTAGTGAAATACATAAACTAAAGGCCAGGTAACACAGAAAAAAATCAGAACAAGCGCCAGGGAGAAGAGCAGCCCTCAGCTAAGGGACAGCCCTCAATGAGGAATGCAGGAGGAGAGAACCCAAGGAGGCTGCCAGAACACCACCACACCCCAAGACCTACCAAACCCCAGAGCTCCAGGCTGTTGCAAGCCCATCCGTCATTCCTACCACTAGCCATGCAAAGAACAAGTACACCACCGATATGTACAGACTGCAATGCTGGCTGCATGGCTTCACCAGCAGGAGAGTTACAGCTGGAACCCAGCATTCCTCAGAAGTCTAGGTAGAGGAATCTGAGCTGAATCAAACTGAGAAGCACTCTGGAATTTAAAGGCCTCAGTCTGCTCTTAATCACTGCTGCCATGACTAAAATTGATGGCTATTACACAGAAGCACAAAAGGTAGCTGGCCAGTGGGACATATCTTCAAGATGCCCAAAACAACTTTGTATTGTGTTTTAGGTCACAGACGGTGGTTTACAAGACTGCCTCCATTAAAGCACATTGAGATTAGAAAGTTAAAATGCAGGTCATAATATGGAAGTTGTTGGGATACCTAGCAATTCTCATCACAGTTGGAACAATTCACATTTCTAGCTGCTTCTCTTATTCAGAGTACTCCACAAAGCAGCATAGCAACATCAACACAAACAGTGAAAAGTACTTCAATGTAAACCATTTTCCTAAATTGAAAATTGTACATGGTTGTACAACTCATACAAGTTTTTCTCCAGGTTCCTCAAATGGGCTGCGTGTGGACTGCAGAAAGACGTACATTAAGGCATTTATGGCCCTCMCAATCAAAGGAAGAAAATCCAAATCCTTCAATCCCTTCCAGATCAAATAGTTCCAAGGACAAACATGCAAAGAGAATTCCTTGTTCTGCACTCAACTCCTTTGGACACTAGAACAAAGCATTTAAGCTCCTGTAGGATTACTGTCTGTTCCCACTACAGATGTTCAATTAAATGAAAAGAAAAAGAGAAGGCATTTAAATGTTTTTCCTGTGAAACAGGAAAGTTYGTATTTTGAACTCACTGAAGCTGAATCAGTGTGATACTCAGCAGTGGATTTTATAAGGTTGCAGAGTATTAAACTGAAATCGGTATTGCCAAATATTAGGCAAAAGAACGTAAATTGCTTCTGATAGTAACATGAACACTACTCTTAGCAAAAAGCTGAATGGGGTGAAATAAAAAAATTACATGCCCCAATCAGACTATAAAAAATGCATAATACTGCATTATATGCCTATATGTGTGCACATCACAAATGTTTAGTCAACTATTTTTCAGAAAAGTGCCTTTAGTATGCAGAAACAGAATTTCTGCACCAAACAATATAAAAGACAGAGAAGYGTGCTATAGCAACATAGGAAATCCAGCTGGTTCTGACACTGAAATACAGTTGCAATGCTTGCAGAGTATATATATATATATTTTCTTTGAATACTTAATCAGACATAGACCTACTATTTAGCATCGAGAAAGTGTACCAAATACATACTGATCATTTCCTGGATGACACCATCAACACCCTTCACGTAAAAGCCACTTTTAACCAATTTCGGTAGTAACAATAATATCTACTTTRTCATATCAGGAAATCAAGGAAATCAATCTGTGCATTTATCAGATTTCCATCAGGGAAAGGCCATATGTCATCTCAAATAACAATCTGCAACCAAACAGTGAAATTGTTATTTATTCATGATTAAACCTGAATTGCTTGGAAAAAAAGCTACTTGTCAGAAAAAAAAAAAAAACAAATCCCAACAGCAAAACCAGCAAAGGCAGTAGCATCAAACCAGTACTGTTAAATACAGAAAGTTGCATCCCCAATGCATCCCGGTTTCCCTTTCAGTCACAGGGTCTGATATTATCATCTGTGTATAAACAGCACCTCAGGAATGCCAACAGCAGATAAGATAATTTGTTGTGTTATGGTAAGGACAATGGCCAAAAATGGCCTGGATAGCTAGCCATTGAAAGGAAAACATGAGAAATTAAGTACTTTGGAGAGACTGTATTACTAGAATGATAAAAGTATTGCAAGTATCTAGTCTTCATGAACATTTGCCTGGACATTTCTTTGACACGGAAACAGAGGCGAAATGTTTTGTTCTACCACTGACAAACATTTGCTGTTATGAGGAAAAATAACAAGTTTTCTACATAAAAGACGATGGAGAAGATAATCATGGAAGAATAAATCAKCAGCTCTCACCACTGAAACACTACAAAGTAAAAGACTGCTGATGCGAAATGTAATAACATTCCATCAACTGCTTTATATAGGCATAAATGTGCCAAAAGATCATCAYTAGTACCTTGTCTGCACCCTGCACGTCACTGAACAGCATCAATCTGCTGATCCAGGCAGCAGCACACAACCCCACTTATGTTGAACTAAGTCTGAGCACAGGACGGGAGCTTACAGCAACTTCAAGCCTGCTACAAAAGTACAAACCGCACGTGATCTAGCACAAAGTTAAACGGGTGCAGTGTGGACATCCAACCTGTCATGAGCCTGCTGCTAAAAGGCAAGCTGTGTCCAACACAACATGTGTCCAAAAGCTCTGGCTTTGAGCTGTCAGAATGACTATGTCCAACGTCAGCATTTGGCATCCCACACCCACAGTGCCAGAGGAGTCCTCAGTCCAGGTTTCCTGTGTCATTGAACCAAAGCCTGAAAATTTCAGCACACTGAGAGGACAATCAGGAATTCCTTAATGCCTTGAATCCATATCAGCTGAAATAAATGGGAAACTCTCTGGAGGATATCAGTGGGTTTTAAATGATGCTGTAAATTCTAAGAAAAATATATGAACATTTTAAATAAGCAAGAGAAATAATTTCTTTTCTCTTACACCAGGATGTAAATCGGGAGACAGTCCAATAAAGGCAGCAATAACTGAGGAGGTGGAATCAGTCCTGCAGTAGCTCACAGTAAGAGTTACAGCTGACTAGAGCAGGTTCTTTATTCCAAATAAACATACTACACAGAAATCAAAGCTGCTCCTTATCAATAAATAACAGTAATAGTTAACAAGTAGAAACAGTAAAAATATTTTATGGAAATATTTTAATCTGCTCACTTCCTCATTCAATAGCCTGCCTATTTTCCCTGTTTATTCTCTATAGTTAATAGCTAAGCTTCACTCAACCTTGAAATGCAAAATTATTTCACTGCAATCTTTTGAAGAACACTCAAAGAATGCAGAAAAATACAACTACTTTAGATACAAAGAATTTTAGATGAGATTTTCTAAGTTTATATAATTCTCTTACTTTTTGGAGGCAGAGTCCAAAACAACACCAGTTTCATTTAAAAAATATTTTCTTTTATCAGATACTGATGGAAAACCAACCATTTCTATGCCTACTTCTCCATGTCAAGAGCAACAATTTGTTAATTCTGCCAAGTAACTCTGGTTAAAAAATGAAATTACTTCAGCTTACCTTTRAAATTGTAAACTTTGTTTCCCATATATAAATCACAGTCAACAAAAACATATAAAAGCAAAACCAGTTTTAATTGTTAGGTGTTCTGAAACACACTACATACATATCAAATACATAACACCAGATCAAACTCAAACATCTCTCAGATTAATAAATGCTGTGGTTAYTGAACTAATCAGTATGAAACAAAGTTATTAAAGTGAAAACCTGTCCCTTGTTACTGTAAGAATAACAGCTAGAAATAAAATAATTGCAACAAAGGAGCAAAAGTTAATTTCTCTAGGGGATTTTCTGTGTCCATATACGAAGAAAATGTACATATTTAAGAAACTCCACAAACTCAAACGTTTATGTAGAAGACTTGTTTCCTGATGGTAATATCCCAGTGCCTCTCACCTTGAGCCTGCAGAAATTTTCAGGCTTCCCCTGCAGCAGTTTTAGCTGTATCATTAATGACTGCTAGAGAGCCAGCACTTGTCCCTTTGTCCTCAAACTCCACAGCCACATTTCTATTGTTTCTACAACCATTTAAGAAGCACTATAGCACAACACCCTTGCAGAGACACTTGCTGCAGGCCAGTGTATATCAGATCCCTTTGATCCCTCTTTAAGTGTGTTAAACTGGAGCTTCAAAGGGAACAAATACATTTTTAAAAGGCAGGATGGGGGAATATTGTCATTCACCTCTATGACCATATGATCAGACAAAATCTTTGCCAGTTTGAAAATCCAGGCTTCTTCAAACTAGTATCATACCCTGAGTCCGAATCTTTTTGAAAGACCTTGAGTTTTCTAGGTGATCTACACAAAAATCTGGACTCAAGTACATTAGGTATAAGCTTTTTTTATGGCAAGCAAGCTGGAGTTTTTCAGAGTACGAGTAAATTATTAAACTATGACTCAAAAAATTGCTGAATTATCATTTGTGTTGCAAKTCTTACAAAATATTGTAGTTTCTCAACTACAGTACACCATACAAACACTACATGTCAGTGAAACAGTGATTCTTAGCATTTATTATCTTTAAAAACAAAAACAAAATTTAAAAAAATCAAGGATTTGTAGTCAGAGAGAAAAATCTGAAATCAGGATCCCAAAAGCTCAGTTTTTAACATCATAGTTATGATCACAGGCTACGGTTTTCTTAACAAAATTAGCAACGACTTTTTAGTAACAAATTTTCTCAAAATCCTCTGGCAGTGTCCTGTCTGAAACCAAGTTAGACAGACCATAAATCTGACTAGCATTGGATATTACCATGTTCCTAACTATTTACAGAGACTTAATCTTTACAATCAATAAAAAAAATGTCAGGAAAATACACCATGCAGAATTCCATGAARGTATTAAGAGAAAGTACTGTATATGTGCTTAAAAAGATTCTTCATGCTTTGAATCTTGTAAAGTCAGTTTTTCACTATCAGAGTGCATTYGGTAAATTAAGTTGCACTGATTTCCAGTGCTGTTTGCCACTCATTTTAAGAAGCAATCAAGCATGTACTTTCAGTAGCTCAACTGTGAGACAAAAGAGACTGACAAAGCACAATGAAAAACAATGTCTCCCTTCAACTGGAACCAAGGTAAAAAATTATCCAGAACCGAGCAGTGAAAACAATACCTCATAGGTGATTAACTTAGCTGGTTTAGAGCAGACAGCAATGAGATCACCTACTTCTATGGAACACTTTAACCATGAATCTTAAACAAATGAAAACAGTGGTCTTGTAATGACTAAACTAAGAATRTATTATGAAACGGTCAGGTTCAGGAACTTCCAGGAAAGGACACAATAAAGCAAAGATTTTCAATTAGATCTACAGATACCTGTAATATCTCATACTAATTTTGAACCAGTTTTATTTCTATCAGGAAGACCTATCACTTACTAAAAAGTTACTTTGAAAGCTACTTTGTTTTCCTACTTTGCATAAAATGTAAGAAGTTATCAGTTAACTAGTGCACACACAAGTTAATATTTAACTGAACTAAAATATAAATGTTTTAGCTGCAATGGGTAACTCSATATTTGTTATCAGTAACATTAGATGACATCTGCTTTTGTCCTGATCAGGATCATATATTATGTGCTTTTCCATTACAGAAAACTTACAGCTTTACACCTTTGGTTTGTGCTATTCCTCCATAGTATTAGTAATCAGTTTCTACTTACAAAACTTAGCCTGACCGTTTACTTGTATTTCTGAAATATTAATACACTGTGCAAGCTTCTTAATCAAATAACTAGTAAAAACCAAAAGAAACTACTAGCAGTGCAATATATGGATTTAATGGTGAATAATATTAATGGTGAAAAATCCCAACAAGTTTCACATTTTAAATTCCAGTATTGGTCAGCTTCTTAAAATACCACTACAATATAGACAGAGAGAAAAATATTATTATAATCAAAATGGAAATTTACAGATACTTGAAAGAACAGAAGAGAATTGTATGGGAATTACAGATAATACCTTCCAGCTCCAGTGCCACTTTGAAACTACTGCCTGAATCTGATCTGAATAAACACAGAGCATACATCAGTATTTGTGTGAGAGCACAGACTAAAATTTCAGACTTACATGTGGCATTATTTGGGGAGCAAATAAAAAAATAACATTGTTAAAACTTCCTCATATATAAAGAATTATGAGACTCAAATGAAATCAACAGGGAAACACTTTGCCCAGTATTTAAACAATGTCACCATCATCTGCAAAATAAGTGAATTGATTCCAGCAATCTTGTTGGAAAACTTCTTTGTTGATACGATCTGATTGCAATGCAGCCAACTATGGAGTGGCAATAAGAAAACATTCTAGAAAAAATAATTCTCTGTACTGTGTAACACTTCATTTGCCACAACTTCTAGCACCGTTCAACCTTCATTGCACATCTGTGTTTTTCTTCATGTTAGAAATACATTCTTGGAATATTTTCCATTAAATCCTTTTTTTCCCCCCACAATTTCAATTAAAACATGCTCAGATAATTTCTGTTATCTGAATGTTCTTAGTGTTTTTGAAAACATCACATAAGAGCTTTGCTATCTGTAACTCTGGGCACATGTAGATCCATTACTCCGAAGACCTTATCATTCCACATTTCAAAGCAAATCAGCAGAGCAACGTACCCTCTGTTCAAACAGTAGTTTCTGATTTCATGTAGTGTTCACAGAACTTCTATCCATAAGGCACACCCTGTGACCTTCTCCTGCCAGCCWGGCGCGTGGGCAGAGGTTAATGGGAGGAGGAAGACCCCTTCCTTCCTCCAGGTCCCAGACAAAGGGAAGATCTGCCTCCTTTACCCACTAAGAAACAGGGAAGCAGCAGAGCACGGAGAGTAAAGGAACTGACTCCCAGCAGATGAAGGCTGCCTCATCTTCAGTGTTCTATGACAACATCCTCCAAGGGAAAACCTGCCACCCTCTGTGCCCTCTGCTCTCCTGAGCAGAGGAGAGAGAAGAAAGGAGATTGCTTTCTATCTCCAGCATGGGCCAGGGCTCAGCCTTCGCCACATAATACATCACTGCCAGGCTGTGTTGCACACCATAATCCAGCAACAGTATGAGTTCTGCAAATAATGCACCCAATAAAGGTGTTGTTCGAAGTTAAACTGTAACCTCATGTGAGGCTCCCTTTCTAAATCTTCCCAGATAATCCGAGGTATTTGCTGTTTCTCAGAAAAGCATCTTTCCTCCTTTAAGAGATCAAAACATATAAGAAGAAGAAAAAAAAATAAAAGGATAAATGTGTAAATGCCAACCTGATGAACAGTGAAACCCATTTAGAACAGTGACAACTGTTAACATGGAAATAATTTCAGAAACTGCAATATGGAAGCAGGAATCTAAATAACTTGCAGTCACATTCGGTATGTTTTTGTTTCCCAGATAAAGTCAATTGTTCAAGGACACTACAACGTAAGTTTTCAAACAGTATTGACCCTGAGATTCTGAGCAGTACATTTTTGTCTTTCCTCACACTAAAAACAAGATACTGTTTAAGGTTGTTTCTCCTAAAAGATTAGAATGTTATCCTAGTTGTCAGTTTAACCAGGCAGAAATAACACGCATACAGCCCACATAACATACATATTCTAAGAGGCTTTATATTCAGTTAATTAGTTTAACTATTGCTTGCATGGTTCATTTAAAACTTTCATGCTTCATTAAATATCAATATATTTTATCACCATAGAAAAACTTCTCAGTAAAAATACAATTGTCCTTTCAAGTGATAATCTTGTTAACTAATATATACATTTCAAGCATGTCTATCAGACACCAACAAAGTCTGAATTGCTATACTAGCAATATCTCAAACCATTATGCAAATTTCTTTTCACACACAGTGCGAAAATTTTTTTTGCTGAAAAAAAGCACTTTGTCAAGAAAAATAAAATTATTTTGACATACATTATTTTTGTCATTAAAGAAGTTCCCACACTGATCTTTTGCTGTTCCACCTTCACAGCAATCAGCTCAAATATACCCTGTATACAGTAATTGTAACTGTCGTGCTAAAAGTCCTTAATTCCTAAAGTCAGAGAGTCATGTCCCTAAAGAATAATAAAACTAGAYAGTTACAAGCATGTCAAAGCCTAAAGCCACATGCAACTCATAAAACAAATCCCTGTGGTTAAGAGAACACTTTTCTACCAGAAAGGTTTACTTACTTATGCATAGTATGARTTTTCTCCACTCGGGATATAGGAATACCTCAGAGCTGTTGAAAGAACATTTTCTAGACTCAGAAATCAGTTCTTACAAGTCCACCTGCATGATCATTACAAACTCTCTGGAAATGTCTACTACTATCTTCACATGCAATCTAGCTCTATGAAATATACAGCTAGTAAGGTACACTGCATAATAGAGTAACAGTGTTTTTTATTCTTTAAACTCTCTTTTGGAGGAGGCTGCTATCAGCATTGTCATGGTCAGAACGAAACTTTCTACTTGTTTTGCCACCTAAGCTCTTCATGTCAATGAGAGGCAAACCCTGGGAAAATTATACAAACAGCCACAAGTATTTAAAACCTGTGTTGGCACTACACACTTCCACTCCTCTCAAAGCTTTAGACATTTTTCTTTCAATTTTATTCTTTATTCCTTCTTCTTTTCATCAGCCCAAGGCATACTAATTAATTGGAGTTTCCCAGGTCTTTTGTTGCTTTGACCAAAAAGAAAAGACCAAAAAGAAAGCTTGTTTCATCTTTTTAAAGTGAGTCCATCTACCTTGCACAAAGCCAGGCTAATAAGAGGGAGGATTAAGGTCAATTGAATGGCTTAGGCCCCTAAATACCAGTCCTGCTCCTGCCCTTAGCCGTCATCCTTGCCCAAATTGATTTACAGAGAATGACGTCTTAACCACAGCTATTACTTTGGGAAGAGGAGGCTGCCGTGTTGGCAGGGCTTGGCAGCCAAAGTTGGCTACTGACTAAGGTCTGAGGTAAGGACACAGGAAACCACACCGGTATCCCAATGCAACAGCGTCTGCAAGGGCCATCCCAACGGCGGAAAGAAGTGCTCACAGACAAAGGCATAAAAAAGGCAAGTGTTTGCGTGCTCTGCTGAGCTGAATGCCTTTGGTGAACGGTGGAAACCCACACAAATGTCCTGCTGGACACTGAAATCTTTTTAAGAAGTTGGCCAACTCAGCTGTGTATTTCCCCTCCGTACCTCTAAAAAAATCAAGTGGTACACAACTTGATATTAGTTTGAGAGAGACAATGTGATAAATAGGTAAGAATAAAATATTCAAAATGGATCTTGTGATTTTTGAGGACTTCATCCTAGTGGATTTCAGTGAAGTTAAATTCACAAATACATTTTTTATAAACATAACTTGGCCTTATGAGCCACTTAGGTWATTTTTCAAGCTTCAGTCTTATGCAAGTGCTCGTGTATTCTTCATACAATTTAGTGTATGTTTTTTTTTGTATTCTGGGGTGATTTTCACTAAATTGTAGGGATTTGATTTCCTGCAACTCAGGGACTGCAATTCCCTGAAGTTAATGTGAATGTGAATGAAGCTCTTACAGTCAGCTGTCAGCAGTCAGCTGTCACGGCATTCCAGTAACCCTGAAATCCACTCTATTCTACAGTTTATGAAATTTTATGTTAAAAAAACTTTTGCTTCTGAAGTAGTTATAATACATACTGCATGCTAAAATTGCAAAGCAGAGACCATTCCACTTCCAAAAGGATAAAGAAAACTACACCAGGCCATTAGACAAAAAAGTCCTCGTAACTGAAGAAAAGACAATAACCAAAACTACTATTATAGTAGYATAGAGGTATATTTTGCCCTCTTGTGATTAGGTTCTCTTCCTCAAGCAACATTCGGGAATCAAGTCTGCATGGGCAGGCTGAGTGAAAAAAGAGTAAGTATTTGCAGGCTGAGTTTGAGAGAGTTTTCAGTGCCCAGATGTGGCTGCTGGCTGACAGATGCCCACCCAGCTGRTCTCTCCCCCTGCACCCAAAACAGCAGACAGGACAGGAAGAAAAGATGGAAAAGGCTCCTGGGTCAAGATAAGGACAGTTTAATAAAAAAGGCGAAAACTTCATGCAGGGGAAAAGCAAAATAAGAAACGTATTYGTTACTTCCCATCAGCAGGCAGGTGTCCAGACGTGTCCCCAGTCCATGCAGCAGTTGTGCAGTAAGATAAATGCTATCACCACTAATGCCCCTGCGTCCTCCCCCTTTCCATCAGCTCTCATAACTGAGCACATCACAGAATATGGAACATCCCTCTGGTCAGCTGGGGTCAGCTGTCTGGGCTGTGTTCCCTCCCAGCCTCTTGCACACCCCCTTCCTAGTGGCCCTTTCTTTTGGTAGGGCRATGGAGAGAAAACCTTGACACTGTGCAAGCACTGCTTACCAAGAACCAAAACACTGTAGTGTTATCACTGATTTTTTTATCAGGGCTGTCTGGTCAAAAATGCAAGCCACAGCACCGTTTGGGCTGCTGTGAAGAAAGTTAGCTGCACCCAGACAGATGCAGTATTCTTCATGTGGAAAAACCCAAATAAATGTCAGCAGTCTGCTCTGGGAAAGAAAAATAACTGGGGAACCATCTCAGTGGGGTAGGCAGGCAAACCATGTCCCATGAATGTCTGTACTTCAGGCATCACTGTAGAATCCACATTAACTTCTAAAATCATTATCATTTTGAAACGAGGATTTAAAAAAATTGTGATTTTAGTTTAAAATATATGAGAAAAAATAAAATTGAACATTGAAAACATATTAAACACTCAGTTTTCTATTGAAATAATGTACTTGTAGGATTTCACAAGACTGACATTTTCAGTACAGAAAGTCACCTGTTTTAAAACCAGGAATGTCTTATTGGTGTCAGAAATCGCCAAGAACTTTGAACACAAATACTTTCACTTCATTCCCTCTGAATAATGAAAATCCAATTTCTGTTTTTATCACTCATAGGTTGTGGCTCTTTTAATCTTTCCAAAGGATCTTCTGTCCTGAAAAAACCAAGAAATGAGGAATTCTTAAGACTCAGCCAAAGATATACCTCTAGCTGTACTTTTGCCCCTATATATGTATGCATTAGGTGGTGAAAAGCGCTTAGGTGATTAAATACAATATCATTTCGCTTCATGCACATTCTTAGTAACACCCAGCTGTAATACCTAGTGAGAAACAATAATACCATTACTGTAGCAGGTATTTGCTATATGAGACTGATTGTGTTGCATTTCTGCTCATGAAATAAAGTTTAAAAAAAATATTACAGTTCTTAAAATTAGCAACTCATAAAAAAATATCCATAAAATAGGTTTTCACTACTACATTTTGATCTCAACCATGTTTTCTACGCATTTAATCCTGTTATGGTCATCACAAAATTTTTGAGTAGACTGCCACCATGCCTTTCAAAAGGCTGCAGCTAAGGGACAGGAAAAAGCTATCAAAATTTCAAAGGTTATCCATGGGACGAAGAAGGGTCCTGCAACGAACATACTACAAAATTCAGTCCCATTATTCAACCTGTTTATCAACAAAGGGATAGAATGCACCCTCAGCAAGTYTGCCGATGACACTAAACTGAGGRGAGTGGCTGATGCACCTGAAGGCTGGGYTGCCATCCTGTGGAACCTTGACAGGCTGAGAACTGGGCAGAGAGAACCARGTTCAGCAAAGGCAAGTGCAGGGTCCTGCAGCTGGGGAGGTGTCAGCCCAGGTACCAGCAACAGGCTGGGGGCTGACCTGCTGGGAAGCAGCTCTGCTGAGAAGAACCTGGGYATCTGAGTGGCAATGAGCAGACCATGAACCAGCAGTGCCCTTGCAGCCAGGAGGGCCAATGGTACCCTGGGGTGCATTAGGAATGGGACTGCCAGCAGATGCCATCACAGGGAGGTGACCCTGTCCCTCTACTCTGCCTTAGTGAGGCYACACCTGGACAGCTGTGTCCAGTTCTGGACTCCTCAGGACAAGGGAGACACAGTGCTGGTCAACACAAGAGAGATGTGAAGAGGGTCCAGCAGAGGCTAAAAGATCATGAGCGGTCTGGAGCATCTCTATTATGAGGAGAGACTGCAGGAGCTGGGCCTGTTCAGTCTAGAGAAGAGAAAACTGAGGGGATAAGACATACAAATACCTCCAAGACAGGTGCCAAGAGGATGGTGCTAGTCTCTTTACAGTGGTGCAGACCAACAGGATGAGGAGCAATGACCTTAAACTAAAACACAACAAATTCCACCTCAACATGAGGGTGGCAGCGCATTGGAGCAGGCTGCCCAGGGARGCTGTGGAGCCTCCCTCCCTGGAGGTATTCAAAACTAACCTGGACGTGTTTCTGTGTAACTTGCTTTGGGTGACTCTGCCTTGGCAGGGGGGCTGGACTAAATGATCTCCCAAGATCCCTTCCAAGGTTAAAAATGTTGTGATCCTGTGTTCTTTGTGATATTAGTTTGAAAAAGTACAGTGTGGTTGGCCAAATGGATAAAAAAAAACAACCTTACCATCTGTAAATCCTTGGGAATAGGCTATCTCACATCAGTAAAGGTGTATAAATTCTTAATTTATGGGACTGRATCACAGCTATGATGAGAATAAACCTATACATTTCAACTAAATCATACAAATCTCAATAGCCACACTCAAGTTTCCTAATTGAAAGAAACAACAAAAGGCATTTTATTGCAAGCATTTTTGTTAGCACCATAACTTAGCCCCCAGTTTCTACTTAACAAGTCTTTAAAAATAATTTCTCTATGAATTTTTTAAAAGAAAGAAATCTTAGTCTAGTTATAACATGCTACATAGTTACAAAGGAAAAAAATGAGATTATTATCATTATGTTCAATGTTCAAAYCCCTTGCAAGAGATTCCAGTGTCTAATTTAAGAGACTCATTTTAGAGATCTGTGGGTAAAGAACTATTCAAATCATTCTGTTTGACCATTAATGAACTTATAGGTTAGTATACAGTAAAGGAATTCACAAGAGCAGTCATGTGGAAAGAAACTGCTCATGACTACTATTTGTTCTTGTTTTGCAGCACTTTTTTTTAGTCCAATCAATGTGGATTCCTTCTTTCTGGTTTAACATACTACAAAGCTTTTTAAGTCTCCTCAGAAACTGAGGAATTCACAATCTTTCTTGAACCTGAATCCCTAAAACTCAATATACAAAGAAATGTAAAATAAAGAACACAAAAAGAAAATCGTTGTAATTGTTTGCACAGAATTGATGTCCTGATGTTTGCTGCATGATTGTACAAAAGTAGGCTAATTTCTGGAGCTCTTGAAATAGCATTTTTATTATTCAAGAATAGGAATATATTTTTCATGTGTTCTTAAATACTCCCAATTCTACTTATAAATCAATGCCTCCCAATAAAAGACCAATTTACTTTTATAAAAATCAACTATGAGGAAAAAAGATTACACTAAACAAATTCTTCACCGCACTRAAACAACAGGTTGTAAACATACCTTTTTCCTAAAAATACATAGTTTTACATACTTTTTTCTCTTAATGTTTTTGCTGAGTTACTTATTACATACAAAAGGAGTGACAGAAGGCACTGCATGCCTCAAATGGTATTAGTGACTCTAAATTCATCAACATTTTTTAACCACAGAGCTGTCTGTAAATGCAACCCTGAGCATGCTCATTTCACAGCCAAGCCAAGACAGACTGGCAAGGGTACTGAGATGACCCTGCTTGACCTCCACCCTCACCACCAAGGACACTGAGCTCAAGCTTATCAGCTGGCAAGGTAAGAATACCGTGATCAGGGTGTTTCAGCTACCCTCTGTAGTGCAAACATCCAAATAAATGTTACCATGATGCCTGCAACAGCAGGGAACCTGCCCAGTCCAGCTCCCAACCTAGAGCTGCTCGTCACCTATACTGCACTTAGTCCCCACCTCTACTTCTGTAAATACAAAGAGAGATTTCAAAAAAATGCTAGTAAACTTTTAAATTTACCTACACCCCATTAAGATCTCAGGATCAGACAAAGTGTAACCATTTCTGAAGGATTAAAAGCAGCAGTACCAGATTAACACAGAATCAACACACTCCAACACCGACCACATAGTGTTGGTCTACAAAAAAAAAAGCAGACAACAGTGAAATAAAAGCAAAGAAAAGAAAGTCAATCAGAACTTCATCTGCCTAGTAAAACCTGTGAACTCTGAGGCACAATACTTCCCAGGTTTCTCCTTCAGGAAGAACAGCTTTGCAAAACTTCTCAAGTAACCTGAATGTCATTTACACAGATTTGGTCCTTGGTGTTCCACTTGGCTTGTAGCAGGGCAATTAGCAACATATTCCCTTTGTCCAGCTGGCAGAATTATACTATGGTTAAGTAAACATGGGGCATGTACACTTTGTTCTCCCTCTTCCTCCCACAGGTATCCCTTCACACACTTCCAGCTCTGACACACAAACAGTTTCAGTTAGTATCGATCAAAGGCAAAGCAATGAAATCTGCATGAACAAAACATTTTACCTTCCTGTGCAACAAGACTTCAGTCATTCACGTGGCAGACATTTCACACTGCAGCTACACCTGCATTGTGGGTACGCCTTTCCTCAGCTGTATATAAAGTATGTATTTTTAACACTAGAACACTGTTGCTTATTGTGAGTGTTGTCACAGTAGCTCTTGATYACTCTATAGAGAAATTGGAGACTGTGGGATTTGAACATTGCTTTGAAAAGTCTGGAAATAAAAGGAGCAATGATGGGGAAATAACTAGAACACAACAAAGATGGCAGAAGATGGACTGGAAACTAAACTGTAATCACTGAGTCATGAAAAGCAAAAGTTACACTTAATACTGCCCCTCCGCCTTATTTGATTTCATTGCATCTGTTTGAGTAACACTTGCCCAAAGTTGCTTCCAACATGCACTATCAGTTTTGGAAAATGACAAGTACTAACCTGAGTCTTTACTGAGTTTTCATGCCTGTCACAAGCGTTAATTTAGACTTAGTACTTCCACATTCAATTATAGGCTTAATACAAAGAATCAAGGTGCAAAATTTTGAATAGGACCTGGCAGCACATTGAAAATGTGTATCAACACTCGTATACAAGGTCCATTTCAGACAAAAAGACGCATACAGAAGGCATTTGACAGATATTGGAGAGGTATGGCCACAGGAGCTGTGGAGACATTAAGACACTTATGTAATTTGAAGTTGTACATTCTTTGTGTGGAAACAGTCACAGATTTTGGCCAAGTACTAGGAAAAAACTCAGYGCACCTTTAAGAGGAACTTCCTGCGAGAAGGCAGCACAATTGGAGTTAAGGGCAAGAAATGGTAGCTTTCCACAAAAGGTAACAGACATAATTAAAATGCAGATATTTCCTTCCATGTGCAGTAGGCTGGGGTTTTTTTTTTTGGGTTTTTTTTTTTTTTTCCAAATAAGGGGGAAAATATGGCAAAGAAGCAGCTGACGGGTTTTTGCTTTGGTGGAAAAGAATATTATCACMAACACACAGTCGTAATCAGTGGCCACTATTTTTCTGGTCACAGGTTAGACAGCTACACTATTTGATTTMCTTGTACAGGGGAATAAAGTACGTTCGCATCTTTGTTTTTGAATTTGTGCTGCATTAATCATGAGCATGTAAATTTGAGATATGAGCATATGCTGCTATGTAAATAGATRATAAGCAGAAATACTGAAAATAATCAGAATGTTCACCAGGAAAATGGATGAGAATGGGCTCTAAGAAACAAACCCTAAATYTTACACTGCATTAGCAGCAGCAACTGGCTAATTTGAATGAAGTCATCTGAACTTCAAACTGCACCTTTCAAAACCAAGTAAGAATGGTTGAATATACTGATGCTCAGTGTTCAATTTCAATACTTCAATACGTTTTATAAAATGTTTGCAGTTGGAAAATCAGATGCTTTGTTATTTCTTTAACAGCTTGTTTTTTATTTTCTAGAACAACTCAAGGTTTTTGAAAAGTTTACAAAAGACAACCAGACAGAAAAAACCTATGCATTTTTTTCTTATCTTTCAAACAGACTATTAATCCTTAGTAAGTGACTTATCTTTGGCATTTCACAATCCAAAATCAATTCGAGCTTTTTAACACTATTTTACCATATTAATTTCAACAAAATCTGTTCTCTGAGGAATTCCATATTATAGGGTTTAATTAAAATCAAATAAATAAATCAGTTTAAACCTTTATTATCCAACATAAATTTTTCTTCTATACATTCAACACTTCTTCAGAAACAGCCAGTATCAGCAGAGTTTTCTATTAGATTCTATAGAACTCCAGCATTTTCTAATAAAATTGCTATCACTCCCCCAAAATTGCTAAGAATAGACAACCAGCACCTTTCATTCAACATTTCAAATTCACCTTCTGACAAGGAKAAATTGTTACAATCTGAAAGAAGTGTCTTTTCAGCTGCACAGACTTACCACCTCTCTCAATGGAAGAGGCTAATTAAAAAAATCTCTAGATTAAGAGAAACTAATGTTGGAGACTGGGTACGTTCATGCAGCATTATCTAATAATAAAAATGTAACAATGCCTGTTTTCATGGCCAAGAGAGGACACAGCTGTGTAGAGAGAGCCTCCCAGATCGTATTTTCAGAACTCTCTGAGAGAGCACTGGGGTTTATCTCCCCACTCTCAAGGCCTCATTCAGAGCCATATTTTCTCCTCAGTACACTTTTCTAGTACCATAGTCATCAATGTTTGCAACTGCCCGTTACAGAATGCACAAAAGGAAGGCTTCCTTTTACTAGGAGGAAAACCTGTGTACACTGTGTTTTAGGTTTGAAGGCTTCAGCCTTTTGTCTTTTAAAGAAAATATTTTTAAAAAGTATTATCCCCCTTAAGAACGGCAGTTCACAATGACAAGAAAATCCACAAGYCTAAATAATTCTTTTGAATATCTGAATATTAACCAAAGCTATGGAAACAGTTTTACAAACCCATAGAAGTGAAGCCAATCACAATTGCACAAGCTAAACTTGAATCGAGTGGTGTTGGTAGGCAATTATACCTGTATTTGAATTAGACTTTCTAATTCCAGTCCTGGTTGCCCTATGTATACTGACATTTTCATCTCCTGTGGTCCAAATGATGATCCTTTACTTCCATTAGCCCTTAACTTTATAATTAGCCCYATACTGTGTAATATTTAGGAGGTAAAATGTTTCTGGCATCTGTCAGTTTCCTGTATCAGGTAAGAATTACATCTGTCAAGAGAAAATTTAAAATCAAGATCTATTTAGACTTATTTTTCTTATTAGACTGTTCATTGGAGTTGGGGGATTTGTTTTTTTCCCCCACTGGAAGAGACGGTTCTTGCAAGCCCTGAGTTTCAGTTTCACCACCTCACAAAATTACAACTCACTGTACTTGCTCTCTGTATAAGCTAGTTTTCCTTTTCCATCACTGCTGTTGACACACCTGGAAGGAGCTGAGCTGCAGGAAGCTACGAGGACTGCCAAGATACAAAGAGAAAGGGAAGACACASTTACCTGAGGTACAGGATGAAGCTCCAAGGCACACACTGCACAAGCATGCTGGTTTCAAGAAATGCTGGTTGACAGAGAAGTCGTAAAGGGAAGGGAGACAGAACCGTGATGCTGAGGTCACCAGGACTTACCCRCATCACAATTGGTAGGGACCAGTGGCCTTTGGTAATCACCACACAGAGGACTCTGTGGAAAAGGCATGGGTGAATAGTTTTCCTGTAGCTAACTAGACACGTGGCCTGACTCACTTGTTTCTCAAGTACTTCCTTGGGCAGACTCAAAGCTCTTGCACATTTCAAACACCCAATAAGTTCAACATCCCAGTGAATATCTACCCTACCTAATTTCTGCACAGCATTGACATGAGGCCACCGGAAGTTATAAAGTGTTCAGCACTTTCCATATTTAGCAAGAGAATGATTTTTTCTTTTGTGATAAAGGAATTCAAAGCAGCCAAAGGAAAAAAAATAAGGGGTTTGGTTTTATGCAAGATTCTAGGCAGAGCCAGCAATCTGACTATTAATTACAGAAAGCCATTTTATGAAATGAATGTTTTTGACCACCATTCAAGCTAAGAGTACCAGATTGGCCAAAATTTGACAGTTTCACTGGGATTTGAATACTGCCCAGTGTTTGTGATTACAAATGAGTGAATGGATGTGAAAACATGAATCTACATAAAATTGRTTTCCTCACTTCTTTTCTCTCTTCATTAATTTCTACAATCCATTCAATGAATCAAAGAAATTTCATTATGACTTCTCTACTCCTTCTTCCATCTTGACACCAAAACAAGTGCAGTTAAATAACAATTCACTGCACCAATATACCACTATCAATACTCCCATCGCAAGAACCCAGTAATTTCAGAGACAGTCACAGGAGAAATTTCCCTGATCTCTTACAAACMCACAGAATGCATTCAAACACAAATGGCTTTTCAAATAGAACTAAGATATGTAACTGTGTTTCTCACCAAAGAAGGGAAGTAGCTGAGAAAGTACACTCAAAATGGGAAAGATAGACACAGCAAGAAGTCAATATAGAAAGCCACTTCTGATGGTGCAGCAAATCTAGCAAGAATCCCAGTACAGTTTAAGCAGGGGAAACCCACCAGCCTTGCACCTCTCCAGACAAAAGAGTCAGGGAGCAGCATTAACCATCCCCCTGCTCATGGGCTGGACAGGGAGGGCACATCATTGATGACCCATCTTCCCTCAAGTTGAGGTTCCAAGATGAACAGCATTTCTCTTATATTATCAAAAGATTTTTAAACACTTCCTCCCATTTTAAAGTCAACTAATTTTATAGTTACTTGCTTATGCAAATAAATAACCAGGCAGTACTCTTTAGTGCCAAAAGCATCAAAACATTCAAAAGAAACAGCGGACTGTGTTAGAGCATATTTTTCACTAATTAATTGACATCAATGCTGGGTCAGTAGTTTTTTTACAAACAAAATTTATTTGTGAATACTGACTGACAGGCCAGTTACAGTTTGGTTAGCTAGAACTTGACAGCCAATTGCAGATTTATTAACAAATGTTCCAACAGTAGTATATTGTAAACGAATGTAAGTTCAATCTAGGTCAAATATGCTACAACTGAACTCTGAAATAAGACATTCAAAATGTCTCAGTAGGAGAGAAGCATGTTAAAGTGTATGTTATACAATTAAGAACTGTATTTAGCTGCCAAAGTGATATGTCAGCAATGATGATGACGGCCTGTCACACTATACTGGTATTTGAATAAAGCATGAATTATAAATTTATTCTGGGTTTTCTCAAGTGCCACTTTAGTAACAGCATCTATTTTCCTTTTAACTTTTTAAGTAAAAATTACTAAACTTCATACAGAGATTTTTTTCCTTCTTTGAACTTTGTGCTCAAAACACATACTTACTTTTGGTAACCCTAAGGCCTCTACACTGGCCAGATCTCATTCAAGCCTCAGAAACAAACTGAGACAAACGGTACTGCTTAACTGTAAAGTAAAAGTAACTTTTTTGTGCAACAGGCAGAATACAACACTAGCTGAAAGTACTCAAGTAACATTAAAGAAAAGAGGCAAAATAATGGAAAGAGACATTTAGGTGAAATAAAGCAAAATATTTTTCATCAAAACCCCAAGATCTGAGGATACTGAAAAGAACACAAAGAACTTTTTCATTTCTGCATATCCAGCTTCAGTCCAGTCAGTACCAAATACCACCTTAACAGAAAAACCTGTATGATTTCATACGCTCGTATGAAATCATCACTCTTGGTGTTCATAACCAACAAAACCTGAATAAATCATAATGTTAATAAAACACAACCCAGCCTAAAGATTCCCACTCTGAAGAGGAACTAAAAACCTTTTTGGAACCTCTTTTTGGAAATTACATGATAATATCTCTTCTTTCTTGAACATTCTTCTCTCCCAACATGCTTTCATGGTCTTCTATCTCACAGCTCCTGAAAAYGCAAAGAAGCTGAGACAGCTTGACCCGAGCTGTATGCTCCTGGTTGCATGGGCTCCTTTTGGAAGGGGCAGCACCCAGATGACCCCTGGAGCAGAGAGGAGCTCTGGGCAGCTTTTGGCAGCTGCTGGGCTGGTGGAGGGAGAGAGAGCTGGAGAGACTGCAAGGTACAACACCRTGCCAGGATGGAGCAGAAAGATGGCTGTGGGTGGGCAGAAAGTCCCTTTTCAGGGGAAGCAGGCACAAGGACTGGCAAGGACCAYACCTCACTGCACCCAAAGTCCGGCACTGGCTGCCAGCAAGGACTCTATCAATAAAGACCCTATGACATTTATGAATAAACATTCTGATTTCTCTTATGTTAGCTCAAATTACGATCCTATTTTTTAAAACAGGTTAATTTAGAAAAGTTACGTAAGGCTTGGTCTATCTGTTTTATAAAGGCCAACCAGCATCCTCCATCMACATTAACAGCTTTTACCTCCACTAGAAATTGGAGAACTGGATCAGACATTGCATGGAAATACCATTCCCACAACCCTCTCAGCACTATTCAGTAAAGCTAAACCTCTTAGGGACCCCAGACACAGAAAGCAAATCTGCCAAATATAATGACTCACTTTTTTAGTATTGATCTATTTAGATCTTTGATCCATAGAAAAAGGAGAGAACATTTTGTGGTAAAAGTGACTTCGAAGCTTGCCATTTCCAGTTGGCATTTGCCATTTCTGATTCGCAAGCTCTTAATACTTGTCAGTGGTTTTTTTTAGCCACATTGCAAATTTTAACCTAGCGGTGTTTTTTAATGGATTAGTTTTAATCTACCACCAATATTTTAGCAATTAATTCTTTCAATCTCAATTCTGTAAAGKATTTTTACTAAATACAAGGTAGGAATCACCAAAAAAAATACCTGTAAAAGCAGAAAGGCCTGGATTCTCCTGCGGATGATACCAGCTCCATGAAACTGCAGGGAAAGAGCATTATCCCACTGCTCTGGTGGAGCCCCAAATATAGCTTCTTTAGTAGAAGAGAGATTTTGTTCTGATGGAGTTTATTTTCCTGCAGTGGTCAAGCATATTCTATCTTTTTTCTATTCACCTAGTGTATTTGTTTGATTTTAGGGGAAAAAGGGGGAGACACTGCAAGGAAGGAGAAACAGAAAAGGATGTGATTAACAGCGACTGCAACCAATGATAATTGTCTAAATATATTTTCTTCTTCCTATTCATCTCCAATGATATTTACTAAATTTTAAGGCTTACTTTCATAAAAAAATAAATAATGCCAAGGTAGAGTCAGACAAAGCAATTTTTCCAAATACAAAGGAATGCCTTCTGAAAGAAAATAACATTTTACCCTATCATGCTGTCCAAAAGCTACAGGAAACTCCGCAGAACAATTCTGACAATGCAGGTGAGTTGCATTAATGTGCAAAGAAATCCCTTATCAGAGCCCAAATATCAATTTCTGGACACACCACTGATTTTAACAGGAATTTGGCTGGAGCAAGACTTGCTATCATTTCAGGGGATAAATACACTAGGCTTTTTGACACATTTGCAAGGGGAAAAGTGAGTTGGGAAAACCAGAAGATTCCTCACTACTTCACACAGCTACCATGGGTCAGAACACCAGTACTCCTCACTGGCTGACGTTCAAACCCTCCAAGCACCAGCAGAAGAGTCATGCTCTGGAGATGTTCCTCAGGGCGTATGGGCCTGCCAGGTGAACACATGCAGGGAAACCTCTCATGCCAAAATTCTTTCATGAGATTTTGCAAGGGAAATGTTACGCAGTAACTGCTTTGTTGTAATAACTTAAGCTGGGAAAGGCATGTGTCTTCTACTGACCTCTCAGCTTGGTGCTGTCCTCAGCCAAAAGTGTCAGACTCACTGTTAAACTGACAGACCGGAGATGGTKGTCCATGCTCACTGAAGGACAATAATACACTCTAGACAGGCTCTCCTCTCATTAYCATTTGAAACCTCTTACAAAGTGTCATGGTTTAACTCCAGGCAGCAACTAAACCCCACACAGCCACCACACTATTGATGTGTCAAATGGTCAGATTAAAGTGGGATAGACGTCTCTAAAAAGCCCAGGAAAAACCACTTATCCCTTGATTTTATCAGCCACCCAGTATCTCTAGAATTGACTACATAAAACCCCAACAAAATGAGATTTTTATCACAAGTTCCATTTCATGTATTTAGAGCTGCAACAGGAGATWATTGCCTGAATGTGTCGTTGGTTTGTTTGGGGTCTCTTTCCTATGTATTCAGCTGTATCCTGTGTCAGAAGACTGAGGGAAAGGGCTCAGAGAAGACAAAAGTTCTTTCCTTGCTCCTGTCCCTGGCCCTCCTACATTTCATGATGTGAGATGTGTCCACTGTACCCCCTTCAGGGGGAACTTCTGGTCCCCCACATTCTGGGGAACTACGGAGCTAACCTTCAGCTTCTGAAAAAATTCAACAGTTAATCAGCTTCAGGAGCACATGTAGCCCTATGACACCTGAAYCCTCCTAAATCTCTCTAGAACCAATACGTACAAAACAACTGAAGGCCATGCTTGCCACAAGCTGAATTTCACAAACAGTATAAAACTGCAYTATTTGACTTGGCCGCATCAATACAACATTAAATGCATACAACAGATTTCTGTAAGTGTTCACCCAGTCTCAAAAACGTTCCCCCTTTACGAATAGTCTGGATTTTTATTTTAAGATTATTGAAGAGAAATTGTTTATTGGTTTTGCATCAAACATCTGAGACAAATTAGGAGATCAAAATTCCATCAAAAGTCACAGGAACAGAATATGTTTTTCTGTTGAAATACATAAGTGCCAATTTATCATCAAGCAAGTTGCACTGGTAAAGTCACAGCACTTAATAWAACTATTTTTTTATAATGCTTTGTATATAAAAAATTTACCATATGAGCTCTAAGATAAAAAACACAATTGCCTGTCACAGTTCATACCAATACAATTAAAAAGCCTAGAATAAGCATTTCATGGCAGTATATTCGCTCTGGCACCTTACAATTAATGCCAGAGTTCGTTTTTTCTTTTTGTTTGTTTGACAGAAAATAATCTCCTCATTTACCTACTCTCTGTAGACACTTACACCCATTGCTATGTATCACATTTTCACCACTGTCATTATGACTTGTGTTGCTGTARTGGTTGTGTCTGTCACTGGACAAGCACAAATAACTTTTCCCCATGAATCCAAACAGAGACAAATGGCAAGAGGGGACAACAGAAGGACATGGTGCCAAAATGGAACACAAGTTCAAGAACCTCYAGCAGCAACCACCACAGCAAAAACCTGAATAATATGCTGCCATGCAATGTRTATCCCACATTTTGACAACATCACCAACTGAGCCAGGTTTTAAACCTCCATCTCAGTACTCCCTGCCTAGCGCCTCATCTACTGCACTCAGTGCTTACTGAGCTGGTACCTCAAGTCTGCTGAARAAGTAATATTGTACACTCTTACCACTAGCAGTGCAAGAGACATGCTCCACTAGTTGAAATATAAGGCAACATGCCTACCAACACCCCAGTGGCCTGAGAAGAATGTTAGCTTGGAAGGGATAAGTGAAACAGAACCACAGACAAAAGGATATAAGTAAGCTGTTTACAGCCCAGTTAGAAACAGGTCAGGTACATGTTAAGACAGTTTATTGTCCAAGCAAAGCCAAAGTAAGCATGTAAGCATGGTCCTTTAAAAAAGTCGTATTATTTTCCCCAGCTTCCTTGAAYTCTGAGAAAAAACAAATATAAAATTCAGTTTTAGAAAGACTAGGCATAAGTAAAACAGAAAACAAAAATATCTCATTTGTGCAGACAATTCCTGATTTCTTCAGACCATTCCCACATTAATTCACAAAGGACTTTCAGATCATAGAACCACAGCATGTTGGAAGTTGGAATGGACCAATACGGATTATTAACTTCAATTCTCTGTTCCTTGCAGGAGTATTCCATGCATTTAAAGCTGTGCAAAAAACCCTGACAGTAAATAGAGGATCACTTTGCATTTTGTGCACAGAATAGAAGTCAGAAGAGCAGCTTCTCTTCTCATTGTTTTCTGTGGGTGAGGGACAGGAGAGAGCACCTAAACCAAAGCAAACAATTGATTTGCTTCCYGTTCAGCACCACCTAACAAGCCTGCAGCAGTAGGGACCAAAAAAAGAAACACATTACCATGGTGAAGATCATGTTACAGCACTGCTAGGAAAGACTATATAGTTCAGGAACAATGCAACAAGAATGCACCAAAATGCCAAATCCAACTGCAAAATTCAGTATTTTTACACACCTACGCTKAAGTGTGCACAGGACAGCTTTTTGGTAAGCTGTTCCTCCAGGAAAAGGCATAGCAACCCCTCCCCTCTCTGTACGTGCACATACAGGTCTACAATTAATTTTGTGTTTGACAACAATAAATTGCACTACAGGTGGAGATCTCAGATCACTTTATAAATGTAAAAACAACCTTTCAAAAATTTGCCAACAAAATGAATAGAGGCATGGGAAATTTATGCAACTTAACATATTCATACCAAAATAGTGAAACCTTAATTCACCCAGAGGAGCAGGTCGTCTCAATACAGTTTTCAAAAATTTTCAGGTACAATTTTCAGGTACAAAACTTCCAGAATTTTCATACTTTAACTGGATTTTTATTACGAATTTCCCCTATAAAACGGCGTCTGAAACACACATCTCTATGAATGAAAACAGATTTTTTTAGTGCCACCTCCTGGTGATAAAAGAAAACTGAACTAAATTGAAGACTCTCATCTGAGTAAAGTAAAAATATAATCATTTGACCTGTTAGCATTTTCTTGTTTTTAATGGTTTGAGCTGAGGCATCAAATTTTCCTCTCTGCAAACTTGGAGGATACATAATTCATCAGACAATTTTAGGATGACATAAATAAGCATCCTTTTATCAGCAACGATGGAGGAAAACCACAAGCTGTCATCAGAGTGAATACAGGTGTCACAAAGCTATTGATAAACATACCCCATCCCCTCCATCGGGTTTGCTCAAGTCAGAAAGAATAATATTTGATCAAGGAAAATTAAAGAAATATGAGCCTTCCTTAAACCAACCCCTCTGCTATACTGCATTTTGGATGGCTGCCATTAATTTTAAAGCTCACTGTCCAGGTCTACAAAGTGGAGGGTAAAGGGTATAAGACTCAGTATGAGAGAAGTTAAAATACACTCTTAACACAGAATAGGGAACTGCTGGCAAAATGCCTAATACTCTTGAGCGGTTTTACAGTTCTTGTGTAAAGTAGATCCTTTCTGGCATTAAGCCTAACACTCTTCAGGGCATTTTTCTACATTGCCTGARGCCTTTATAACAAATAGTCCAACATGCATTTTGGCATCACCAGCTTTTCTGAACAATTCTGAACTATAATTCTAAATACTTAAGGTAAAGACTGTGAAAGTACAGAGTCAATGTAAATCATCACCTTTGTTCATCCTTTCTGTTTAAGAATTGCCTGAACATCATTTATGTTCAGGAGCTGAACCATGTCTGAAACATGAAAAATAGGGGGGRAAAGAAATTAACCTGAAATAAGCACACCAGAGKGGTGTCTTGTAACAGGAATCTATGCATTACCTTTTGCATAAAAATTTACAAGTAAACTTCTTGTTGCACTTTCTAAAAGAGGCATACCAAGAGTGACTGTGAACCTTCTCAAGTCTGACCAGGACTGCTGGTCGTCCAGTCCCTAAAATTAATTGCAGATTTAAATTCAAAGAGTCTCATGTTCACTGCTGTTGCATTTTGGAAAGTCTTAGACRAGAGAGAAGAATCTACCAAGGCCCATCTTTACTGTCTACAGAATGCACTTCCCCAGACAACTGCCAGAGCTGCAAGTAATTATTTCCTTGCCTTGATGGATTCTGTGTTGTTTGTTCAAGCATATCAAGGCCACCGAAAGATATGCAAAGCTGAAAAATGTGTCACACTTGATAAAACTAAGATCATTATCACTTATTTCACTGTGCTTAAACATCATCAATAACCAGTCTTTAAAACTGCCTGGTTATGGATTATAGAAAACAACTGAAAAAGAAAGTAAGTCTTGAGTAAAGCTTTCTGCATAAGGAACAGCACAGAATACTGATGAATGTCTTTTTTTTCAGACTGCGCCAACTGACACATAAAAAGCAACAGTACTAGAGAGCAAAATAAGTATGTTAAAGAGTTTTCAAGTGTGGCTCAAGCTGCTTAGTGATTAACACTTCAGCATATAACACTCCTCACAGACCTGTATGGCTATTGTTCAAAAGTGAAACAAGGTTCTTTTGGCAACTGAAGACAAATTATCCTCTCTGACCAAGTTCACAGTTCTCACACAGCTTAGCAGCACTGGAGCTGCTTCTTCTTCCAGAATCTCTGAGGGAAAATCAAATCAAACTAAATACCAAGATGTAAYGTGTGTCAACTATTTCCAGGATAAAAAAGGCCCTTAATGATCTCTATCAGAAAACAACCCCATCTTACACATGAACATTAGCTGACTGTCTCACTTTAGCAGAAATAAAAAAATTACAGTCACATTTGCAAGAAAGCAGAAAATAAAATTCACTATGGTCTCCTGTGTTAAGGAATAAACACTGCAGAAACGTCAGAAATGGAAGATGACAGCTGTCTTTTCAATGTCCCTGGAAAAGGAGAACAAAGGGAGTCCACTATCTGCACAACTTTCTGCATTTCTCATTGGAGTGCCCCAGCTGGAGGGCAGATGTCCAGATTTGCTCCCTCAAGCTCCATTTCAAGGATATTCATATCAAGTCTTTGCAACTATCACACAGTCTTCATCAYATGCCCACATGCTGACTGCACTGCTTTTAGCAGAGCAGCCAAGGTAGAATAGAAGGCCAGCCTGGTTTCAAGGCCTGAACTCCCCCCACACGTAGTGTCACCTGCTGCCAGGGAGAATGGGGGACGTAAGGAAGTGGCTAGCTCCTGCAAGCTCATCAGGACAAGAAAGAAAAGTAGGAATGACAGTATCCAGAAACAGAGCAATCAGGCACAGCAGACAAAAATCCAGGTTAAAATCCACAAATGAGTGACACTGAACTGCCTGATGTTCACTTCACCTTCCCATGCTGCTCTGCAACACATATCGTAAGTGGATTAGCTATTATGTAGCGCTACCTTAAAAATCCCAGTATGGATTCTTAGTTTTTAGACACAAAATTTTGCAGACAGTGAGAATCAGGCTCTACCTGTAGTGAAAGAGAGAGAGAAAAATTCCTCCAAAACTATGGAGAGTCCACCTCTTTTCACTGCATATGCTGTGGAGTACACCCACCTCTCCACCACTGTGAGCACCCGATGGGCGATCTCAGAGGTCACTCAATGAATATGTATATGCATTACCCCTGGTCTGACTCAGCAGAGCACTCAACATGCAGTTAACTTTCAACTATTTCTGGAATGATACTGGTTTCTAGTTTGCAAGCCTTGCAGAGGAGGCATGAAGACTTCCTAAGCTTTCAAAGGGAAGCAAGTGAAGAAAAACAGAAAATGAARAGAAGCAACACACTTGGAATAAAATGGGAAATCTCTCTTCCTCTTCTCCACTTTCACTTGGATATCAACCTAAGGGGATTATTTACTTATTTTAAACCATTTAATTATTTTCTATACATTAAATTCTCATGTCTATGTACATTCAGTTTTGAAAAGTATGATAAAAAACTCCTCCAAAGGMGTATCCTCATCTCCAACACAACCAGAGTCAAGAAGTACTGGAAACTTAAATGTTCCATTTTGACTTCTAAGACCAAAGAGCAGACAGTCAGGTACTTTATCATCTGATGCACAAGCACTTACTCACAGAGAACCAGACTCCAAATTTTATGACAGTCATGCACCATTAACTTCTACAGTATAAACAGTGTTTTTTAAGAAATGAATTGCAAATCAATGGTCAAGACAAGAACTTTACAGCATGTCCAGCCTAGACACCTTGAAAAAGCATGACTATTGCTGCTTTCATCAGCAGCTGTTAGTCACCAGTGGAAAGGTGTATTCATGCATCCTAGGAATATTTCTGATAGCTCTGACAAAATTCTGATGCCACAGAACACAAAATTACTCTCTGGATTTGTTGAGTCAAAAGGTTAGGTTAGCAAAGTCAAGCTACAGTGTTCATAAAGACTCTTAAGACAGCTCAGCAATCCTGACCTACTGTTGTGTAACACAAAGACCCTGTGCATAATGAAATGATGAATTCTTTTCCTGGAAAATAACGAGACATCTTGTTGCACTGTCTCTTCCTTTGTAGGAAAAAAAGCTTCCGTCTACTTAAACCAATGCCATTCTGGATATGTGGTATTGGAAAAAAAATTGCTACCACTGATGGCAGTAGAAAAATGGGCATTACTTTCATCTCTGCATAGGGAGAAATTATTTGAAAATCCTTGCTGTTTTGGCTTTTAAAACTGTGGGGCTGACAGTCCTGGGGCTGTGGGACTGACAATATAGGTTCTTACTTGCTGGAATTTAGGGCAAGGGAGTGAAAATGACTCAAAGATGTTGCCCTGCGGAGTTATCCCTCCTTCAAGTGCAGGCTGGCAGACAAGTTTCCAACAGCTGGGACCGGGATGCTGCTATTACAGGATGGGCAAGGTGTTCCTGCATGAATCCTGATAGGTGAGATCTGCTGTTCACTGATGATCCTAGGTCCACAAGGAGCATCTATCTGCTGACTGATGGCTCATACTGCATGATCTCCCACTCCATTTAAGAAGTTAATGTAACCAAAGTGTATTTTTACAGAACCACCACCATGACTGAYATCAATCCAAAGTCAGTAAGAAATCCACTCTGTATTGCAGCTGTTAAAAAAAGTGCATTATTAAAAAATAAAATATATTGTAGTAAGTAATAGATGAAAGAGTACTGCACAACTGCTAATTTTATGACTTTACTGGTTGCAAGAAACAAAKTACAAGCTCCATATGGCCTTTCAGGAAGAATGAACACAGACAAGCAATGGCTTGAACTCTTACATGAAGGAAATCTTTTTTTTTTCCTTTCTACACTCTGCAGAAAGCTGAATTTTGCAATAAGGTCAACTGCCTTCACATTATCTAAATCAGTCATTACATCAAGTGAATGCTGACCAAGTACAGTGAGCCAGACAGAACTGAAAGGACCTTCTGACAGGGAGCTGTCATCAGGATGAAATCAGCTACTGCCTTTTTTTATTGCCATCTCCTCAGTCTAAGCACACACAGTAGGGAAGCACCATGCAGATATTAACAGAACAGGAAAAAAAAAGCAGTCCACATTTTAAAGGATAAGCATACAACAACACAAAGAGAAAACAGCAAAACTACAGAAAAGACTCTGTGATCCCTCAAATTCTGTGGCACTTTACAGCAGAGGAGTATTGGAAGAAAGAACAGCACAGAGGCATTCATAAATACAACTGCAATCACTTCAAAACCGGATGCTTATTACAAGCCTACAGCTGTGCCATAATTGAAATGTAATCACATAGTAGCAAATCTTCAAGGACATATTTTCAATTATRCCATTAATTTTTTAACTCTGACTTTTCATCATTTATGTTTTCCTATTATTTAAATCTTAGAAGGCAAGACTGGTAAGGGTTTTGAGAGATCATCTCAGCCACAACCTACCCCAAGGCAGAATCAACTAGATCTAAACATTTCCCTGACATAAAAAAGATTTGTTGAGAAAAGCTGTATTTCTCAGTGTAACTCACRGAGCTAAGATACCATGCAGATGAGGTTTAACTTCAGCTCTAATTCAAATGAACGGCTCATGCCCAATTTTCATCACCACGTTCATCTGTTTAACATTAAGCACATGYTTAAGCAGTTTGTTCAATTATAGACTCAGTGCCTAATTAACTTGTTCAAACAAATTAGGCTGACAGAAACAAAACTGAAGTATGGCTTCAATCATGGTTTTCATTCATATATATGTTAAGGTTTTCATTCACTGTTATGATCTTATTGCAGCAAAACACTGAACTGTAACTTTACCTTCAGCACAAAATTTTCAACCCTGAAGCCAGTAAGATTCTAACCAGTTTATTCATGACTGAATTTAATGTAAAATCTTTATACTTAAACCTTTGCTTGCYATGATTCTGCAATGTCTCCATTTTCTACATATGTGAACTGTCAAAAAACACRAAGCATCCCTGTTTATCTCATAAAACTGCATTCACAGCACACCTCCAGACTGAAACTCATCTAAATGTCAACAGAAACATCTATGCAAAGTTATTCACACAAACTTTCCAGTTAAAACTCACTAGAAAGCATGTTATCTTTAAAGGCAAGAACAAAATGCCTAAGAGAAGTAGGCCTTTACCACATTTAAATGGTCATGAAAGACTTATTCTACAAACTGTTTTTTTTATTGCTACGTTTTTATGTTGTGGGAACAAAAATTGTAAACTACACCAGTAAAAGTCAGTATTTTTTATTTTCATGCCTGGGTGAAGCATAAATCACTCTCTCCAATTCAATCAAGGACAGGGAGAGCCGAACGTTCTTAAATTCTCAGAGCTTATTTTAAATGCAGAAAGTACCTTGCCTTAACACAGGTGACTAGGTCTTTAGAAAAGGACATACAAAAAAGAAAGGTATGTTTTGGTTGCAAGGATTTATACCATGTCACTATAARTGGACTACAAATAAAAATCATTCTTCCCTGTATTTCTTGTCTGCAATTTTAACTACATTAGAAAAGTACAAATATAATCAAGAGAAGATCATAACATGATGAATGCAGTAGCTTTACTTAACTAAACCCCATTTAGTTTAATCAACAATTTTTCTACATGGATTACACACACCTACCAGCCCTATAAAACTGAGGTCAATACACAGCTTGTGTTGTTAATATGCTGGTCTCCTCYGCCATTCTTCTATAGTAATAGAATATCTTACAAGGAATGACAGTGCTCTCTACTATCATCTTTTCTCAATAGCTACTGTTGCAGTTTTCACACTTGAGGAAAGGCCTCTGGACCAATGATTTCTTTCCTCATGCKAGGAAATTGTTTTTTGAACCACCTGGCTTGCAATTAGAAGCAAGCCAAACTTTTCTATCAAACACGTTAAGTAATTCCTCTATGTTTTCCTCCTCCAGTCTCCTTTCTGATTCTACCATGAAAATGCATACATAACATTATATTCATATGCAAATCAGTATTTTCTTTCTTTAAAATRTTAAAGCACCTAGGAGAGGACAAGTCATCTCATTTTAAAAACTCTATTTTTGTAGTATTTTAGTATCCATTTCCATCAGGAAATCGGCACCTTCTCRTATCAGTGCCCAAACTGAATCAGACCAAAATATCAGATTATSTAGAGGAGCATTAGAGCATATATAACTAATTAAATGCCAACTGAACATGAATTATTATCTCAAACTTTGACTAACTTTTGCATCATATCCATAAACAGCTACCGGTCATAGTAAAAACCCATGCATTTCTACGCAAAGTGATCTTGGAAATTGTGGAATACAGCACCAAATACAACGGCTTACTTAGAGATAAGTTTCGCAATTCTGAACAGGGCTAAAGCTTAACGTACTGAGTTAAAACACACAARAATTCCCCAAATAAACAAATAAAATTAATTCTTTTGTTCTACCAAAGGAACAGAAGCACTCTCCATCTTTTAATGGAATATACTGTCCATCAGTAAGATACTGTAGTGACCTTTTCGTGCTCCCATAGGTGTCAAAAGAACAAATGTGTCCACTGCTTTTAAAGTCTCTTTTTTTCTAAGCTGACATTACTCAAAGCTCTATGACTCTTCATCAATAACATTATGACAACRTAAGTACTCAGAATCTATAGCAATGATTCATAAATTCACTTTCAGAAAGCCATGTAATAAAATTTAAATTCAAGGTGGATGGAAGCCTTGGAAAATCCAAACATCCTTCAGAGAGCAAAACAAAAAAATAATTCACAAATCTATGTCTGTAGCCCAGTATGTTAYATGGTCCACTTTTAGAGTGCAGTTTTGAAAAGTGATCAGTCAGCCTACTGCTTCACCCACTGAAATAAGAGCTAAATACTTTTCAATTTCAACAAAAGCCAAATTMCTCCACTACAGTGATCAGTTTAAGGAATTGTAATAAATCCAGCTCAGGAGATGCTTTCAGGAAAGTAGTTATCAGACACTGGCACTTTGCACATGGGGTAGCAAGCACTATTCCAAAGSAGAAGACTGGAAGACAAGGCACTGAAAAGTCCCTCCTTCCTGTTCTCCCACGGGAGACATCTCACCTCTGCAACAGCTACCAGACACCACGGAAAGCAAACATAAACCATAACCTCTCCTTCGGGACTGCACGTTCCAAGACTGTGAATGCCTTCCCTCATCCCAAACACRATGATGGACAGCCAAGCCTCTTAACCATGTTCCCCTCCACAATTTCTTTGACACAATTATAGGGAAAAATTTACTTCCCACCAGGGCTGAGCAAYTACATGGCCACCCAAAGGATCTACCTACCCTTTCAGCTCTCTTCTCTTCTGTCAGCCCTTCTGTCCTTGCATGGTTATGGTATTAGGAGCATCACCTCTCAGTGGCACCACAAGTACTGACATCACACCCCCGATGAGCAAGTCTAGGTGGACAAGACTGTCATGGAGAGGGGGAAGGAAAAGACACCAAAAGCTGTAGGGATGCTTCACCTCAGCCTTACTGACTCCCAAGGTTTTTGTGTCTCACAATTGCTTGTGAGAAGGACACAGCCTAAGGCAGGTGTAAGCCACCAGGCATTTTCTAAATAGAGCACACATGCATAGTATGTGTTATAGTTTTTATACAGTTATCTGGCTTTAGTTTACACCCCAGAGCACGGTAATAAATTCTCCTTGGAAAGGAAAACCACACAGAGATTTATCTAGGAAAGAAATAATAACAGAGAGCTTGAAATTAGGCTAAGAACAATCGGTACATTAAGAATCCCAACTACAGTAGAGGAAGACAATGTGCTTTCAAAACTGGCTGAAAAATACRCTTTTCTCTCAATTTATATAGAATCTCTTCCCCACCTACCATGTCTGCCAGCATCTCAGAACTCATACACCAATGAGAACAATAAATACATCATATTACCATACACTGTTTTGGTAATTTGTATCAATTTCTTGACAGTTGTATTCTTGAACTACTGCAGGGGGCTTCATTCCAAACTGCAGTACTCTGATAATATCACATTTTTCTAAGGACCAGGTCATCAGCCAAGGAAAACTAGAAAAGGTCACACAATCTGGAAGTTTTTAGTTCTCAAGCATCAYCAGAATGCTCTCTTGATAGAGCATGAAGACGTAAGGCAAATGACAGCCTAAAGGAGATCTTCCACAGCACTTGAGGCAACCAGCCCCCAAACATGATTTTCTCAAAGCTAGTATAATGAAATGTACTAATTACTTATTACTTGCATCACTATAATTCCTAGGAAGATTAGTCACAGAAAGGAATGTCTTTGTGCAAGGGACTGAACAAACACAGAGCAGAGCACAGTCATTGATACTGCTGCTACTGCCATCAAAAGGGCARCCATTATCAGTGGACAGGATGATGTATATCCTGGTGTAGTTACCATTTCTACCATTCTGCCAGAAAAAACTTCTCAAGTTTACTATGTTAATTTAAGTCTCTTCTSTATTGGCACCTTAAGTATCAGAGCTGTGCTACTGCAACTGGTTGCTCCAAAAGAATAGCATGAGCTTTCTAGGAGCAAAGTTATTCTCATTAGAGTTAACTATAAACCTCAGACAAGATGCAGGTACAAATCTGGCAGCACTGAGTACCTGGGTCTGAGACACGCTTCTTTGCCATGCCATCAATAGCTGCAGCATCCTCACCTCACAGTAAACAAGGGTTTTGCAAATCCTGATTCGTGCACCTTTTACTCTCAATGCTGCCCTGTTCACTTTGCATATAATGGCTTTGGACTTTCCAGAAGTGCAGGCACAATTTTTAATGCTGCCATGTCAGCAAAGCTGAGATCTTCAGTCCATGCAGGACATAGGAAACGGCTACCCACACTGTCCCCACGTGAGCTCGTGGCAATGCAGAGGCAGAGGCAGGGGGTCATGGACACCTGCCCTGCCTCGGTGCCCCCGCCATGACCACCACCCGTGCGGAAAAGTAGGGGCCACCATATGCTGCCGTGATAGATGGCCCGGGGGACAACTACCGCCACCCTTATCACAATCACAGCTCACCCCACAGATCTCACAAAGCACCAGCAGCTTCAACCGRGGCCAAAAGCGAACAAGAGAGGAGGAGGAGACAGCTAAAAGCCATGAATTTCGAGTCTTTTAAGTTTAAGAGGATGGAGTTGCTAACAACACACAGGCCGGCAGATGAATAGAGCTGTCACCTCACCAACCACGACACGTCTGGTCTCTTGCGCGCGGGGACAGTCCTTGGACGAGAGGAAGCCCCGGGAGGGACACTGCCCGACATCAGACTCACGAGCCTCTGCGGGGCAGCCCCGCGGGATGCACACCACTCCGGCCGGCACCCCCGGCTCCCCGCCCGCGCCGCTCCGCAGCCTCCCTCCGCGAGTACCTATCTCCGGTTATTCACCAGCGGGATGACAAATCTGCCGGACGTGTGTCTGTCCCGTCCTTCCAGACACCGCTGCGTCCCCATCTCGGCGGCGGACCGGCCGGCGAGGTGAGTAACCGCGAACTGACGGCACCACAAGAGCGTTTGTTTTGCTTTCCCTTCTCCTCCGCCCTCCCCGTGCTGACACGGAGGCCGAGAGCCGCCGACTCACCCTCTCCCCGGCGGGACCGGCGGCGCGGGGCCGGGGGCAGCTCCGGCGAGCGGGACAGCGGAGGGGCCGGGCCGCGCCGCACGCCCCCGGGCGCGGGCAGGCGCGGCGGGGCTCGGGGCACTCACCTCCCGCCTGCCCCGCCGGCAGCGCGCAGCTCCCGCCGAGCGCGGCCGCCCGTGCCCCGCTGTCATGTGCCYGCCGCCCCGCCGTTAACCCTTCCCGCGGCCCGCGCTGTCCCCGCCGAGCCGCGCCTGCTCCGTCCCGCCGACAACGGCCCCGCCGCGCCCCGGGACGCCTGGGGTACGGGGGCGCACGGCTGTGCGGGCGGGGGGGGGAACTCGCGGGGCGCGCAGACGGCGGAGGGGTCTTGGTGGGATGGCCCTGTAGGGGCTGGAAGATGCCGCGGGGGAGGGTGGGTGGGGCTGCAGAAGCGCTGGAGGGGATGGGGTGACGAAGGCGTGCCCCGGGGACCGGAGGTGTTTGCAGTAGCGGGGTTGGGGGCGATTTTTTTGACTTTGTGTAACGGGACTGGGAGAGYTGCGGGGCTGCTTAGAAGTTTAGAGGAGGGATGTTTAGAAGTTTTAGAGGCTGCAGACTGCCTGGAGAATAGTCTGAGGGCTGTACGCGTGCTTTATGGGGTCTGCACAGGGGATTGCGTGGAGGCTGTCACGGTCTGGGTGGGACCTGTCTGTGGGGTGTACGAGAAAACCTAATGGTAGAGCAGAGTAGCAGGTAAACAAGGGAACAGGACCATGAAAGCCGGAAAGAGGACGAAGGGGCTTAATGCTTGGTGGCACTTTCARCCAGGCATAGAAAACTGTGATATGCATGAGGAGCCTTTCACAGTTAGGAGATCTGGCTTGGAAATAGCGCAGGACTAGCAATGAGATAAAGTTGGAAGTAAAATACTTGGGCAGATATGCTGCCTCTCTCCACCGAGAGAGAAAGCACACGGATACTGCGGCCTCGGGCTGATGATTAGCTCTGGCAGAAACAGTTTCAGCCAAGAGRTAAGTGCTATGAACAGCGCCCCTTTCTCTAGAGAAGATGCCGACACGTGCAGGATATGGCGCGGCAACAGAAACACGTTGATTCTYTCAGTTTGGGTCACTTTTATTCCCCTCTGCTGTATTTGGGGAATTGAGAATGTAAATGAGCTAAAACTGGAGGCGAATGGAGCAGCTGAAAATCCAGGCTCGGGGAGTAACAAATTGCCCTATCACTCTACCAGCATGAGAATGCAGAGCTCATGGCAGGGGACCCTACAGCAGGGGAGTCTCCAAGCAAGGGAGAACACTAGCGTGTGTAAGCAATTGGAGAGTGCAGCAGGTTCAGGCCTTTCATGCCAAGCATGGCCAGCCCGGCATTTAAAAAATTTGTTAATCCCAGTTTTTCAAGAATGAGAATGTCACTGTGGCCATCCAAATTGCTTCCTCCAAGAAGAGGAACCTGTATCCCTATTGTGCTGCAAGAGCTGCAAGGAAGAAAGCTGAAGAGAAGGGTGTGTTTCACTATGTCCACATCACTGGGCTCCTCAGGGTCAGCCTTGATCCCTAGCTGAATAAACTCTTCTGAGCCAAAGGTCCTTTGTCATTTGTTCATGTTACATCAAATTAATGTGATTGTGAAGCTCTTAAGAAGTAAATACTGTGTTCTTTACATACTCAGAAAACAGCAGAGATAGTGAGGCTCCAGTCTTTCTTTTAAGGTTTCATTGCTTTGCTATTTTTGTTTCTATGTGAATGGACCCTTAGGTATTGAGAAATTTGTAAATAAATCTACTATTTATAGCACATTTAAAACAGACATATTTGTAAGCTGTGTCTCACTTTAAAAATCATATCAAAAGGACTGACAACTGAAGGGATCTTTTCCGCCTAAAAACACAGAGTTCACTTGTGAGCTTAATGAGTTTTTTGTTTACTGTTCTTAACTGGTACTATATGCCAGTATTTTCTATGCCATTAGGCTTTAATTGGAAKTCATCACTAAAAAGTTAAAGGATTATCCCCATTATCCCATGGTAATGATACTGAAAGACTCACACTGAAAATGAGTAATACAACAAAAAAATGCATATACTGTCAAAGAGCTCATTGCAATTCAAACCTGCCAAATAAAGGGTGAGTTTGCTTTACATAAATTGCTCTAAATGATCCCAGAAAATATCAGAAACCAAATCTAACTGCCATTAAAAAAATSTATTTGCTTTATTGAGTTATTTCTATGTATGGGAGGCAAATTGCCTCAGTTCTTCAACTGAAAAGCAGTGATGGATCCAGTCAGTGTACCGCCTCTAGAAATGCATGATCTAAAACACAAGGTAACGCCAGCTTTTACACACAGGATATGAGTTTTTGTTGTCATGGGTGAAACCTGCTGAGAAGTTCTGAGCCTGAAGTAAGGAGGACAATCAAGACCTCTTATTAACAAAGTTAACATTTGAAGCTGCACTCATATGTRAAGATAATTACTAATTTTTGATGTGGTGAAATAGCAGGCAAAGTTTATCTAAAATAAGCCAGGTGAAAGTAATAAGTGTATTAAAAGTAAGTGCATCCAAAGTTTTCTTGATGGGTAATGCTACTTACTGCCTGTTTGTGTCTGTCATAGACCATTGCATATTCATACCCATCAGTATGAACCCATACGCATTCCTCACATAAAGCACACATCCAGATTGTGAAAAGGCTATGCCTTAGTCCTTCAGAAAATCACTACTTTTTATTTTCTCTGTTGCAAATTATCCCCTCTCTTGAAAAGCGTGTATCTGATGGAGCAGATGGATTCCAAAAAGTTCAATAGATGTGTCTGAATCCACACTAATACYTGTGAATTTATTCTGCTACCCATCTAAGACCTGAGAGTAAAAATTTATATTTGTTGCCTCAATCCCAGTTAAATTTTCTAAGTTTATTAAAATCGTTTTTGCTCAAGGWAATTTATGGTTATGTGCTACATGAGGGTAGCATGATTCATGAGGGTTAATTTTAAATTGATCCTTCAGTTTAGAAACTGTCAAACACAGAATTATTTTTCAAAACATTTTTTTCTTTTARAAAAAGATGTGCATTTTTTCTTCTTTTTCTCTGTCCCAAAGTCTGTTGGGATAACACGGTATCCATCAGTCCTTTCAAAGTCTACTACCAGCCTGATTCTGGTTTTATTATGCCATAGGGTTTGTTGTCCTACAGCATTACTCCCAGGTGTGCAGGAAAAGAAACATGCTTATGTAAATCCTTGTCTGCTTTGTCCCAGGGAAAGACCATCTTTATGAGTGAGCCCTGACAGGAGATGGTCAGTGGCTAAAGATTCTGAAAAGAGCTCATTTAATGGGGAAAAAGAAATTGTGAAGATGAGATTATATATTTTGTTTACTGGCATTTTTGGAGGCCTTTYTGGCAAAGAGAATTACTCCCTTGGYGTTGAAGTATAATTKATGGTAAGTCAAATTACTTCCTTCAGGGTCCACAGGAAAACCACTGTAGCAGAGGAAATAGAGAACAAGGAATGTGACAACAGCTAATTTTACTTTTTCTTATCTCTTTCTTCTGTGTACTGGTAGCAGCAGAATTCAGTTTTTAGGGAAAAAAAAGAGCTAGGTAGGAGGATTGTAAGATAAGTTAGTTTTGTTGCCTTTCTGTAGCAAAACTGAATAAATATTTCACCCAAACACCYCTGGAATTGTGGCAATCAGTTTAATTGGAGGAGGGGATCCCTTTGAAAATAAAGAGAATCTCAAGAGTACCTGGAATACAGTATTTGGTTGGAGAGAACTAACAGAATTAGGAGGGCTTCTCTCTTGATGCCTCATACATACTGATTTTAACAAATCCATGTTTGAACATTCACTTCTCAGATGCAAACAGATATGCAGAAACTTTTTCAAGGTTTTTTTTGTGACAGCAGATAAAAAGAATCTTGCTAAACTAATTATTTTTGTCTAATTCTTTAATTTTACCTCAGCTCTTTCATACCTATTCTAGTTTCATAGTTGCTGTGTAAATGGGAACAATATTTTTGATAGTTAAGGTTATACGACCAAAAAAAAAGTAGTCGCTGAGTTCCATCTTTAATATTATCATGTATAACAGAAATCTTTTACTGACACCAATATATTAAAATCACATTGAGTTGGGTTTTCTTGGTTTAGCTGCAAAAGCAAATGTTGCACTGCTCCCATCATAGCTTAGACTGACTGCCTGGCAAGAARGAGCTCTGCAAGGGGGCTCTGTTTCCCATCATTCATGGTCCAGCTTCTCAGGGCTGATACCTCTTTCTGTTTAGTAGAAAAATCTGGGTATTATGGGCATAAGTTCTGGGGTCTGATCCTTTTTCTTCATCTTTCCAATCACAGGTCACAGGTTGCGTTAACTGCTTCTCACAGGAGATTGAGGAGGACTGTCTGATACCATCATGACACAGCAGGGCCACAGAGCTTTATTCTGTGTAATACAATTTCCCATTTCTATATGCAGATTCACAAGTATTACTTTTGTAGTGGGTTTTACTTGCTACACAGGAGATAAGACAATATCTTTTTCCTCCCCACTGCAAGAAACTTAACACTRTGAGGAGCGTATTGCTAAGATCTCCAAAGCTCCTAACAGCATCTAGATAGCCTTATAACAAATCCATTCTTCTCCTTGCAGCTCCAGCAACTCACCCTGCACTGTGAATTGATGTATAAGGGCTGTTCCATTCACATTCTTAAATGTAAGCTGACAAGTGGAAAGAAAGCTGTCTGTGAAATAAATATGAAAAAAAATATGTATTTTACTTACTTCCTCAAAGTTGCTGCTGGTAAGCAGGATCCATTTAGTTAAATTGTAGACTGGTTTTATGTGGTATGAACACATATGCAGAATCATTGCAGAAGAATGCAGTCGCTGTCTATAGCAGTATGTGATGATATGATGCACCTTTAGGGTTAGAAAATAAAATTGATGAAAATCATTTGCAAGGGAATTCTACATTCCTACAATGCACCTGAAGAAGCTGGAACGGAGACTGATGAGTAAAATAAGATAGGATATCAATGCTTTGCTGACACTTTTTCTAGATATTTCATACACTGGGGTTTAGATCACAAAGTGGGAATATCATGTATATCAACAAATAGGTGAAGAGAACAGAATGACCACATTTACTGGGGAACCCCTGTCTTCATGCCTGAACCAAATTTGAAGTCAAATTGAGTTTGATGTGGACCAAAGTAAACTAAACCAAACACTTCTAATTTCCATTCAGAGACTATCAGGGATTTCAGGCTAGCATGACATCCATTCCTTGWTATCTACTGATGAATGACACTGGTAGAACTAGCATTATGGGTAGGATGCTAATTGAGGGCAAAGTMAGAAAAAAAAAGACGGAAATTTCTCACAGTCCACTTAGAAACCTTAGAAGAAAATGCTGCGATAAAGTGGAACTACTGTTTGTCTTACAGTAAGATCTTCTGATATTAATAATGATTTCTTTTGTAGGCCCCAGCAATTTTAGATTAAACAGCAGATAAGTACAATGTTGAAACTCACTTTTCTTGTCTGGGAGAGTAGGCATTTTATTAATCACTTCAGTGGTATGCACATACCTCTGCAACTYTTCTCCTACTCTTGTTTTTGTGCCTACTTACTTCAACACTGAGTTTTAATGTTAAATTTTACTTCATACCCTGTAATAAATACGGACATGTCTGTAGTTTGCTTTCTTCATTATAGTACTTTTGGACTTCTACCCAAGAAACTAATTTAGTTCAGAAAACACACTAAATAGTAGACCCTTGATCCATCAGATATTGAACAATTCACCCCAAACATGGCTCTCTCCAGCAGTCAGTGTGTCAGTGTGCCTCTTCCCAAAGATGATGTGCAATGTAGAAGAGGATCTGGGGGAGGCACACATCTCTGAAGAGATGGTGTTGCATGTATCCTACTGCCACGGGACTCCCGTCACCCAGAAAGSAGCAACACTTGTCTCCCAGAAGCAGAAGTAAAATGTGTCTTTGTCACAAGTTCCACTCTTTCTGGGGTTATGATGTGTCTCAGAAATGATCAAAAATCCGCAAATGCGCCTAAATTGGWTAAAAATTTTTAATTATTATTTCCTGTACTACACAAAATTCTACTCTATGWTAAGCATATGCACTACACTAACTTCCAGGAGCTTGACTGTACAAATCCATAAGCATAAGTGATTTAGGTATGTTTTTATCTATTCCCTCCACATTGTTAAAACCTATTCTTACTTCCCAAAATGTTATTTTTTTATATTATTAATTTATTCTGTAAGAACACTTGGAGCTCCCTTCTAAAATCCCTTAATTCAAAGCAAGTCACTGATTTTCTGTGCTCTGTAACTGAAAGGTTTGCAGTTCCACAAAAATATCTTGCATTCATGGATTTAAATAGAGTTGACTTGAAAAAAATCACACTTTCARTAAAATTCTACACTATAAGGATTAGACAAACAAATCCAGTGAGCTTTAGCTGCAAGAGAAAAATCTTCCAAGGTTTCCTGAGAAGTTCTGTGATACATAACGAGATTTCCTTCCTTTCCTTTACTAGCTTCCTGATTACACCTGTGATGAAGACACTGTCCTGACTTTAGAAATATTATAAATTATTTCTTGTGCAGATTAATTCAGACCACTTGCTGTTGCTGGGTTAGGTGCGAAGTGTCATAGGTGATAATACGGTTCTGTGTTTTCWGACAACACTGACAATGTAAAATGTTGCATAGCATGGGGATCTATAAATTGTGGAAAAAYCTGACCACACAGAAACAGGAAAATTAAACACAATCTTTAGAAAATTTTGTGTCATTGTTTTCTTTCTTGTTGGCATCCAAGAGCTTCGTCATCAGCTATTTTATAAGAGATACTGTGTCTCTAGAGAGAGTATATAAACACACCTATGCACATATATAAACTTAAGATTACAATCAAAAGTAATCTTATCAATGTCCAATGAAAGCCTATACCCATTAAAATAAAACAATACTGGATGCTAGTAATAATTATCAATACTCATGAACATTTTTGTTGTGTTGCTCATATCCTTTTTTTTTCCCTGGTATTTTCACAAAACTGCATGTTACTATTACAGGCAAACATTCAAAGACTTGAATTTGTTTGATTTCAATAGAAAAAAAGACTCAAATGCTTAAAATTGAGCAAGTTGCAAATGTTTTGCTGGACTGTAGCCATGGGTTTCAATATCTCACAAGGTAGAGACAAAAATACAAAAGGAAGGGAGGGAGGAAAATACAAAAAGAAGGGAGGAAAATACAAAAAGAAATGCTGTCTGGCTAGAAAGCATGGGTAGGCAGAAGGGCTTTCCTTAAGCTAATGGTTTTTCAGAGCACATGCCTTTGTGTACTGACACAAATGAAAACCTAAAGTAAATGCTGATTAACTTTCCTTGCTGCACTGTTAATACAGTCACAGGTGCTTCTCAGSTTTGATGCTATGTTACAGTTATACCGCTTCAGTCAGCTTCTCTCCTRTGCCAGGTGTATGTATATTATTTTGGGTGCTTCATTGCATGGGATATATTTGCMAAACCAGGACTGTCCTACAAGCCCTGATATACTGTGAAAGAGAGAAAGAAAAGGGCAACCAAACATGAGAATGAGGCACTGTGTCTTAATTACTGGGAGCTTGGCATCACATTTTTTTACRCAGATATTGCTGGAGCTCTTCAAAGCCTGTACTTTGAAAACACCTCAGGTCTTAATTGAATATAATTTTACTCTCTTTTCTGCTCTGGGTGATGTTTTTGGATGTTGGCCAACTATTAAYGTTCTGTGGTGAATCTTTTAAATTTCAGGCTAAACTAATAAATTAGCAACATAAATAGCAGGGGGGAAAAAACCCAGCCATCTGTGTCTTTAATTGTCTGTTGTAATCACAAGTCTTATAATAATTTCTATTGCATGGCATAATAAGATCATTAGGTGATTTTTTATGTTCTTATGATCATTCATCTCAAGACAGATCAGCTATTTCACTCTTAGATTAATTTGTTTCTTACTGTTTTACTGTTTTGGCAACAAAGGATGCTGATAGTTCAAGTAACAGTTATAAAGTTACTGGYTATGTTCAAATACAGCTGACTCCTGAATCACCTGTTATTATAAAGTATATTCAGGTATCCTTTTCAATATTCTGCATTTCATGATGGATTCAGAGCTTTTTACATACTCTAAAGCAATTTTTTTAAAACCTCTATGGTATTCATTACCTACAAAATATAGAATCATAGCATGGTTATGTTTAGAAGGGAACTTTCAAGATAATGATGGCTCATGGCAGGGACATCCTTCACTAGATCAGGGTATGAAACCTGACTTGGACACTTCCAGTGATGAGACATCCACAACTTCTCTGAGCAACCTGTTCCAATGCCTCACCACCCCTACTGTAAAAGATTTCATCCGTACATCCAAGTAAATATACCCTCTTTCAGTTTAAAACCATTGCCTCCTCTCCCCCTCCCAGGGAAGTTGACTGCAATGAGGTCAACCTCAGTCTCCTCCAGGCTGAACAAGTCAAGCAACCTCAGCTGTTCCTCTTACGGCTTCCCTTCTAGACCCTTCACCACCCTCGTGTCCCTCCTTTAACACTCCCCAAAGGCTTTATATCTCTCTGCTATTGTGGCACCCGAAGCTGTCCCCAGCACTGAGCTGAGGCTGCCCCAGTGCAGAGCAGGGCAGGACAATCCCCTCCCTTGCCCGGCTGGTGATGCTGTGCCTGATGCCCCCAGGATACGGGTGGCCCTCCTGGCTGCCAGGGCACTGCTGGCTCATGTTCAACTTGCCATGGACCAGGACTCCTAGGTCCCTTTCCATGGCATTGCTTTCCAGCCTTTCCTCCCCTAGCCTGTCTGTATGTCCAGGGCTGCCCCATTCCAGGTGCAGAAGCACTAATGCCATGGGAAAACACAGGACACACAGTCACTCCAAGTTGCAGAACCCCACTGCAGCCAAAGCTAGAAGTTCCTTCAGTTCATGAGTCAAGGTCTAAATCAAACACTTTGAGGTCCTAATCCAGCTGTGAGCTTGCATGTTCTCCTTTAGTATAAATTTTAAAAATAATAATGTAGGATGTACACAGAAGCATGAACTGGGCTTATCCCTAAAGCTTATTTCAGTGGTTTGGAAACCATGCTCCAAAAAAAGTGCCAGGGAAAAGAATCACTATGTCTTCTTTCATTACTTGCACTCCAACGCTGCAGATAAACACTTGAACAATAATCCAAAAAATAAATCTGTTACTAAATACAATCACAGTGCCATTAATTGAAGGTTAGCATCTGAGAAAACTTTTCCCTAAGCACAATATGAGGTTTAATCTAAATGTTGAAACTGATTTGTCAAAGATACTATTAGCTTTTCYTCTAATTTGAAAAACTTTTTTTCACACTCTTCAATATTAACAAACAGGAAAAAGCTTTCACCAAAAATTATAGGAACAATGTCACAGACATCTGTAAAATTGCAAGTCAGCTTAAGGTAGGAGAAATCAGAAGTCCAAGACTGCAAGTGTTATTCTAATGTAGAGATCAGTGTCCATCTTTAAAAAACAGGATGATCTGKAGTCCTAATTTTTTCTTTTTCCTGGCTCAAAGAAGTTAAGTCAAAACAGTGTTTACTAATGTCTTGTTCTCAGAGTTACACTGAATATGTCTGTGAAGGATGCATGACATTTTTGTTTGTCACCTGTCTCAAACAGGTAAGAGATGTAAATAAAAACTGCTGATAGACAAGGGCACTTCAAYCGGCCTTCCGTGTGTGATAATGTTGCAAGCCAGCATTGCAGTTGTCTCAGAAGTGGGTTTGCAGTGACCTCTGTAGGACAAGTCACGCTCCAGACTCACTTGTTGGAAAGCCATAGTCATATTGGACAGTGCTGGAACTTCAACATAACCGCAGTGCAGATCTTCTGCATACCCATACTAAGATAACAAACTGGAGTCCTTCAGCCCCTGGTACCCACAATGCCTGACAGCAGAATGTGTGGGACAGCTGGTCCCTTTAGCCTTTAGATATGTTAGTACTGTCTGTGAATAGATTGAGTTCTGAAAAGCAGTTTCTGTGAAACCACTTGTTTTGGTAGATTTCAAGGTTTACAGTGTACAGAAATTCCCCTGGTAACCAGACTCTGGCTCACCTATCACAGAGAGATACAACCCGCAACCACAGAATGTTCAATTCAATGTGACTATTTGGGTTATTTCTTGAGTAACTGTGCTGCAAAACAGGAACAGTTTGTATAGCATTTTGATCACTGACTTCTTGCACATTTTTAACACAGCAGCATTGCCTACCTGTTCCTTTGGGAAAAAGTCAATGGGGAAGGAGCAGAAGGTRAAAATATTGAGGTACAGTTTCACAGGCTTCCAATCCCAGCCCAAGTTTCTGAACCAAAGAGACAAAATTAATTCCAATGTGTGTTGTTAAGCAAAATCTCTTTGATTTGGTTAAGATTTGTGCTCCTCACAGATCCAGGGAAACTTCAGTGAATTGCTACTTTTCATAACTACCCTGTACAGGCCTTTGGTCCAATCCCCAATGTACAGGAAAACCAGGGGATCAAGCCAAGCCCAGCCAGCAAGAGTTTGTGAAATGTAGGTCTTGCTTGACCAGGCTGATTCCTTCTATGACCAGGTGACAACCTTAGTGGATGAGGAAAAGGCTGTGGATGTTTCTACTTGAATTTTAATAAAGCCTTTGACCCTGTTTCCCATAACATTATCCTGGAGAAATTGCTCATGGCTTGGAGGAGCACGCTGTTCACTGAGTAAAAAGCTGTCTGCAAGGCCGGGCCTGGAGATGGTGGTGGATGGAGTGACATCAGCTGGTGGCGGTCACCAGTGCTGGTCCCCAGGGCTCAGTACTGGGGCCAGTTCTGTTAAAATCCTTATGGATGATCTGGGTTAG